>NW_025748580.1:0-5000 GCF_021184085.1 Oncorhynchus gorbuscha
CAACAGAAGGGGGATACCTAGTCAGTTATACAACAGAAAGGGGATACCTAGTCAGTTGTACAACAAGAAAGGGGGATACCTAGTCAGTTATACAGCAGAAAGGGGAAAGGGGGATACCTAGTCAGTTATACAACAGAAAGGGAAAGGGGGATACCTAGTCAGTTATACAACAGAAAAGGGAAAGGGGATACCTAGTCAGTTATACAACAGAAAGGGGGATACCTAGTCAGTTGTACAACAGAAAGGGGATACCTAGTCAGTTGTACAACAGAAGGGGATACCTAGTCAGTTGTACAACAGAAGGATACCTAGTCAGTTATACAACAGAAGGGGATACCTAGTCAGTTATACAACAGAGGGATACCTAGTCAGTTATACAACAGAAAGGGGGATACCTAGTCAGTTATACAACAGAAGGATACCTAGTCAGTTATACAACAGAAAGGGGATACCTAGTCAGTTATACAACAGAAAGGGGATACCTAGTCAGTTATACAACAGAAAGGGAAAGGGGATACCTAGTCAGTTATACAACAGAAAGGGAAAGGGGGATACCTAGTCAGTTATACAACAGAAAGGGAAAGGGGGTCAGTTATACCTAGTCAGTTATACAACAGAAAGGGAAAGGGGATACCTAGTCAGTTATACAACAGAAAGGGAAAGGGGATACCTAGTCAGTTATACAACAGAAAGTCCAGTTATACAACAGAAAGGGGGATACCTAGTCAGTTATACAACAGAAAAGGGGAAAGTTGGAGGGGATACCTAGTCAGTTATACAACAGAAAGGGAAAGGGTCAGTTATACAACAGAAAGGAAAGGGGGATACCTAGTCAGTTATACAACAGAAAGGGAAAGGGGATACCTAGTCAGTTATACAACAGAAAGGGAAAGGGGATACCTAGTCAGTTATACAACAGAAAGGGGGATACCTAGTCAGTTGTACAACAGAAAGGGGGATACCTAGTCAGTTGTACAACAGAAAGGGGATACCTACAACAGAAAGGGGATACCTAGTCAGTTATACAACAGAAAGGGGATACCTAGTCAGTTATACAACAGATAAGTCAGGAAAGGGGGATACCTAGTCAGTTATACAACAGAAAGAAAGGGGATACCTAGTCAGTTATACAACAGAAAGGGGGATAAAGGGGATACCTAGTCAGTTATACAACAGAAAGGAAAAGGGGGATACCTAGTCAGTTATACAACAGAAAGGGGGATACCTAGTCAGTTATACAACAGAGGGATACCTGGTCAGTTATACAACAGAAAGGGGATACCTGGTCAGTTATACAACAGAAGGAAAGGGGGATACCTAGTCAGTTATACAACAGAAAGGGGGATACCTAGTCAGTTATACAACAGAAAGGGAAAGGGGGATACCTAGTCAGTTATACAACAGAAAGGGGATACCTAGTCAGTTATACAACAGAAAGGGGATACCTAGTCAGTTATACAACAGAAAGGAAAGGATACCTAGTCAGTTATACAACAGAAAGGGAAAGGGGGATACCTAGTCAGTTATACAACAGAAAGGGGAGATACCTAGTCAGTTATACAACAGAAAGGGGGATACCTAGTCAGTTATACAACAGAAAGGGAAGGGGATACCTAGTCAGTTATACAACAGAAAGGGGATACCTAGTCAGTTATACAACAGAAAGAAAAGGGGATACCTAGTCAGTTATACAACAGAAAGGGAAAGGGGATACCTAGTCAGTTATACAACAGGAAAGGGGGATACCTAGTCAGTTATACAACAGAAAGGGGATACCTAGTCAGTTATACAACAGAAAGGGAAAGGGAGATACCTAGTCAGTTATACAACAGAAAGGGGGTCAGTTATACAACAGAAAGGGGATACCTAGTCAGTTATACAACAGAAAGGAAAGGGGGATACCTAGTCAGTTATACAACAGAAAGGGGGGGATACCTAGTCAGTTATACAACAGAAAGGGAAAGGGGATACCTAGTCAGTTATACAACAGAAAGGAAGTCAGTTATACAACAGGGGGATACCTAGTCAGTTATACAACAGAAAGGGAAAGGGGGATACCTAGTCAGTTATACAACAGAAAGGGGGATACCTAGTCAGTTATACAACAGAAAGAAAAGGGAAAGGGGGATACCTAGTCAGTTATACAACAGAAAGGAGATACCTAGTCAGTTATACAACAGAAAGGAAAGGGGATACCTAGTCAGTTATACAACAGAAAGGGAAAGGGGATACCTAGTCAGTTATACAACAGAAAGGAAAGGGAAAGGGGGATACCTAGTCAGTTATACAACAGAAAGGAAAGGGGGATACCTAGTCAGTTATACAGAAAGGGAAAGGGGGATACCTAGTCAGTTATACAACAGAAAGGGAAAGGGGATACCTAGTCAGTTATACAACAGAAAGGGAAAGGGGGATACCTAGTCAGTTATACAACAGAAAAGGGATACCTAGTCAGTTATACAACAGAAAGGGGGATACCTAGTCAGTTATACAACAGAAAGGGAAAGGGGATACCTAGTCAGTTATACAACAGAAAGGGAAAGGGGATACCTAGTCAGTTATACAACAGAAAGGGGATACCTAGTCAGTTATACAACAGAAGGGGGATACCTAGTCAGTTGTACAACAGAAAGGAAAGGGGGATACCTAGTCAGTTATACAACAGAAAGGGGGATACCTAGTCAGTTATACAACAGAAAGGGGATACCTAGTCAGTTATACAACAGAAAGGGGATACCTAGTCAGTTATACAACAGAAAGGGGATACCTAGTCAGTTATACAAAAGAGGGGATACCTAGTCAGTTATACAACAGAAAGGGGGATACCTAGTCAGTTATACAACAGAAAGGGGATACCTAGTCAGTTATACAACAGAAAGGGGGATAAGTCAGTTATACAACAGAAAGGGAAAGGGGGATACCTAGTCAGTTATACAACAGAAAGGGAAAGGGGGATACCTAGTCAGTTATACAACAGAAAGGGAAAGGGGGATACCTAGTCAGTTATACAACAGAAAGGGAGATACCTAGTCAGTTATATAACAGAAAGGGAAAGGGGGATACCTAGTCAGTTATACAACAGAAAGGGAAAGGGGGATACCTAGTCAGTTATACAACAGAAAGGGAAAGGGGATACCTAGTCAGTTATATAACAGAAAGGAAAGGGGATACCTAGTCAGTTATACAACAGAAAGGAAAGGGGATATAGTCAGTTATATAACAGAAAGGGAAAGGGGATACCTAGTCAGTTATACAACAGAAAGGGAAAGATACCTAGTCAGTTATACAACAGAAAGGAAAGGGGGATACCTAGTCAGTTATACAACAGAAAGGGAAAGGGGATACCTAGTCAGTTATACAACAGAAAGGGAGATACCTAGTCAGTTATATAACAGAAAGGAAAGGGGGATACCTAGTCAGTTATACAACAGAAAGGGAAAGGGGATACCTAGTCAGTTATACAACAGAAAGGGAAAGGGGGATACCTAGTCAGTTATACAACAGAAAAGGGGGATACCTAGTCAGTTATACAACAGAAAGGAGATACCTAGTCAGTTATACAACAGAAAGGGAAAGGGGGATACCTAGTCAGTTATACAACAGAAAGGAAAGGGAGATACCTAGTCAGTTATACAACAGAAAGGAAAGGGGATACCTAGGTTATACAACAGAAAGGGGATACCTAGTCAGTTATACAACAGAAAGGGAAAGGGGATACCTAGTCAGTTATACAACAGAAAGGGAAAGGGGATACCTAGTCAGTTATACAACAGAAAGGGAAAGGGGATACCTAGTCAGTTATACAACAGGGGAAGTCAGTTGTACAACAGAAGGGGGATACCTAGTCAGTTATACAACAGAAAGGGGATACCTAGTCAGTTGTACAACAGAAAGGGGATACCTAGTCAGTTATACAACAGGGAAAGGGGATACCTAGTCAGTTATACAACAGGGGAAAGGGGGATACCTAGTCAGTTATACAACAGAAAGGAAAGGGGATACCTAGTCAGTTATACAACAGAAAGGGATACCTAGTCAGTTGTACAACAGAAAGGGGATACCTAGTCAGTTATACAACAGAAAGGGGATACCTAGTCAGTTATACAACAGAAAGGGGATACCTAGTCAGTTATACAACAGAAAGGGGAAAGGGGATACCTAGTCAGTTATACAACAGAAAGGGGATACCTAGTCAGTTATACAACAGAAGGGGATACCTAGTCAGTTATACAACAGAAAGGGGGATACCTAGTCAGTTATACAACAGAAAGGGGGGATACCTAGTCAGTTATACAACAGAAAGGGAAAGGGGGGATACCTTCAGTTATACAACAGAGGGGAACCTGGGGAAAGGGGATACCTAGTCAGTTATACAACAGAAAGGGAAAGGGGATACCTAGTCAGTTATACAACAGAAAGGAAAGGGGGATACCTAGTCAGTTATACAACAGAAAGGGGATACCTAGTCAGTTATACAACAGAAAGGAGATACCTAGTCAGTTATACAACAGAAAGGGAAAGGGGGATACCTAGTCAGTTATACAACAGAAAGGGAGATACCTAGTCAGTTATATAACAGAAAGGGAAGGGGATACCTAGTCAGTTATACAACAGAAAGGGGGGATACCTAGTCAGTTATACAACAGAAAGGGAAAGGGGATACCTAGTCAGTTATACAACAGAAAGGAAAGGGGATACCTAGTCAGTTATACAACAGAAAGGGAGATACCTAGTCAGTTATACAACAGAAAGGGAAAGGGGATACCTAGTCAGTTATACAACAGAAAGGAAAGGGGATACCTAGTCAGTTATACAACAGAAAGGGGGATACCTAGTCAGTTATACAACAGAAAGGGAGATACCTAGTCAGTTATACAACAGAAAGGGAGATACCTAGTCAGTTATACAAGGAGATACCTAGTCAGTTATACAACAGAAAGGGGATACCTAGTCAGTTATACAACAGAAAGGGAAAGGGGGATACCTAGTCAGTTATACAA
>NW_025748580.1:10000-33060 GCF_021184085.1 Oncorhynchus gorbuscha
TAACAGTGTATTGTACTAGTGTAGTAACAGTACATCTCTAGTGTAGTAACAGTGTATTGTACTAGTGTAGTAACAGTGTATTGTACTAGTGTAGTAACAGTGTATCTCTAGTGTAGTAACAGTGCATTGTACTAGTGTAGTAACAGTGTATTGTACTAGTGTAGTAACAGTGTATTGTACTAGTGTAGTAACAGTGTATCTCTAGTGTAGTAACAGTATTGTACTAGTGTAGTAACAGTATATCTCTAGTGTAGTAACAGTGTATTGTACTAGTGTAGTAACAGTGTATCTCTAGTGTAGTAACAGTGCATCTCTAGTGTAGTGACAGTGTATCTCTAGTGTAGTAACAGTGTATTGTACTAGTGTAGTAACAGTATATCTCTAGTGTAGTAACAGTGTATTGTACTAGTGTAGTAACAGTGTATTGCACTAGTGTAGTAACAGTGTATTGCACTAGTGTAGTAACATTATATTGTACTAGTGTAGTAACAGTGTATTGTACTAGTGTAGTAACAGTGTATCTAGTGTAGTAACAGTGTCTCTCTAGTGTAGTAACAGTGTCTCTCTAGTGTAGTAACAGTGTATTGTACTAGTGTAGTAACAGTGTCTCTAGTGTAGTAACAGCGTATTGTACTAGTGTAGTAACAGTGTCTCTCTAGTGTAGTAACAGTGTATTGTACTAGTGTAGTAACAGTGTATCTCTAGTGTAGTAACAGTGTCTCTCTAGTGTAGTAACAGTGTCTCTCTAGTGTAGTAACAGTGTCTCTCTAGTGTAGTAACAGTGTCTCTCTAGTGTAGTAACAGTATATCTCTAGTGTAGTAACAGTGTCTCTCTAGTGTAGTAACAGTGTATCTCTAGTGTAGTAACAGTGTATTGTACTAGTGTAGTAACAGTGTATTGTACTAGTGTAGTAACAGTGTCTCTCTAGTGTAGTAACAGTGTATTGTACTAGTGTAGTAACAGTGTCTCTAGTGTAGTAACAGCGTATTGTACTAGTGTAGTAACAGTGTCTCTCTAGTGTAGTAACAGTGTATTGTACTAGTGTAGTAACAGTGTATCTCTAGTGTCTCTCTAGTGTAGTAACAGTGTCTCTCTAGTGTAGTAACAGTGTCTCTCTAGTGTAGTAACAGTGTAGTATCTCTAGTGTAGTAACAGTGTCTCTCTAGTGTAGTAACAGTGTATCTCTAGTGTAGTAACAGTGTATTGTACTAGTGTAGTAACAGTGTATTGTACTAGTGTAGTAACAGTGTCTCTCTAGTGTAGTAACAGTGTATTGTACTAGTGTAGTAACAGTGTCTCTCTAGTGTAGTAACAGTGTATCTCTAGTGTAGTAACAGTGTATTGTACTGGTGTAGTAACAGTGTATCTCTAGTGTAGTAACAGTGTATTGTACTAGTGTAGTAACAGTGTATTGTACTAGTGTAGTAACAGTGTATCTCTGGGGAGAAGGGAGGAGGAAAGAGGAGAAGGGAGGAGGAAAGAGGAGAAGGGAGGAGGAAAGGTGAGAAGGGAGGAGGTTTGAGGAGGAGGGAGGAGGAAAGAGTAGAAGGGAGGAGGAATGAGGAGAAGGAAGGAGGGAAGCGGTTTGAGGAGGGAGGAGGAAAGAGGAGAAGGGAGGAGGAGGTATGAGGACAGAGAAGGGAGGAGGAAATAGAAGGAGGGGGAGAAAAGAGGAGGGGGAGGAAAGAGAAGGGAGAAGGTTGAGGAGGAGGAGGAGGGAAGAGGAGAAGGGAGGAGGGAGAGGAGGAGAGAGGAGGAAGAAGGACGGAGGAGGAAAGAGAAGAAGGGAGGAGGAAAGAGGAAATAGTGAAGAGGAAAGGTGAGGAGGAAAGAGGCGGAGGGAAGGGAAGGAGAGAGGAGGAGGAAATAGTAGGAGGGAGGTGGTGAGAGAAGGAGGGAGGGAGGAGGAAAGAGGAGGAGGGAGGTGGAAAGGGGAGAGGAGGAAAGAGGGAGAGGAGGGAGGTAAGAGAAGGAGGGATGAGGAAAGAGAAGGAAGGAGGAGGAAAGAGGGGAGGGAGGAACGAGGAGAAGGGAATGAGGAGGCAGGAGGAAAGAGGGGGAGGGAGGAAAAAAGAAGGAGGAAAGAGGAGAAGGGAGGAGGAAAGAGGAGGAGGGAGGAGAAAAGAGGGAGGAGAGGTGAGGGAGGAAAGAGGAGGAGGGAAGAGAAAAGAGAAGGGAGGAGGAAAGAGGAGAAGGGATGAGGAAGAGTAGAAGGGAGGAGGAAAGAGTAGAAGGGAGGAGCAAAGAGTAGGAGTGAGGAGGAAAGAGGGGGAGGGAGGAGGAAAGAGGAGAAGGGAGGAGGAAAGAGGAGAAGGGAGGAGGAAAGAGGAGAAGGAAAGAGAAAGGAGCAAAAGAGAAGAGGGGAGGAGGAAAGAGGAGAAGGGAGGAGGAAAGTGGAGAAGGGAGGAGGAAAGAGGGGAAGGGAGGAGGAAAGAGAAGGGGAGGGAGGAGGAAAGAGGAGAAGGAAGGAGGAAAGAGGAGAAGGAAGGAGGAAAGAGGAGAAGGGAGGAGGAAAGAGTAGGATGGAGGAGGAAAGAGTAGGAGGGAGGAGGAAAGAGTAGGAGGGAGGAGGAAAGAGTAGGTGGGAGGAGGAAAGAGGAGAAGGGAGGAGGAAAGAGGAGAAGGAAGGAGGAAAGAGGAGAAGGAAGGAGGAAAGAGGAGAAGGGAGGAGGAAAGAGGAGAAGGGAGGAGGAATGAGGAGAAGGGAGGAGGGAAGAGGTTTGAGGAGGAAAGAGGAGAAGGGAGGAGGAATGAGGAGAAGGGAGGAGGGAAGAGGAGAAGGGAGGAGGAAAGAGGAGGAGAGAGGAGGAAAGAGAAGGACGGAGGAGGAAAGAGAAGAAGGGAGGAGGAAAGAGGAAATAGTGAAGAGGAAAGGTGAGGAGGAAAGAGGCGAGGAGGGAAGGGAAGGAGAGAGGAGGAGGAAATAGTAGGAGGGAGGTGGTGAGAGAAGGAGGGAGGGAGGAGGAAGGAGGAGGGAGGTGGAAAGGGGAGAGGAGGAAAGAGGGAGAGGAGGGGAGGGGAGGTAAGAGAAGGAGGGAGGAGGAAAGAGAAGGGAAGGAGGAGGAAAGAGGGGAGGGAGGAACGAGGAGAAGGGAATGAGGAGGCAGGAGGAAAGAGGGGAGGGAGGAAAGAGAAGGAGGAAAGAGGAGAAGGGAGGAGGAAAGAGGAGGAGGGAGGAGAAAAGAGGGGAGGAGAGGTGAGGAGGAAAGAGGAGGGGAAGAGAAAAGAGAAGGGAGGAGGAAAGAGGAGAAGGGATGAGGAAAGAGTAGAAGGGAGGAGGAAAGAGTAGAAGGGAGGAGCAAAGAGCAGGAGTGAGGAGGAAAGAGGGGGAGGGAGGAGGAAGAGGAGAAGGAGGAGGAAAGAGGAGAAGGGAGGAGGAAAGAGAAAGGAGCAAAGAGAAGGGGGAGGAGGAAAGAGGAGAAGGGAGGAGGAAAGAGGAGAAGGGAGGAGGAAAGAGGGGAAGGGAGGAGGAAAGAGAGGGGAGGGAGGAGGAAGAGGAGAAGGAAGGAGGAAAGAGAAGGAAGGAGGAAAGAGGAGAAGGAGGAGGAAAGAGTAGGAGGGAGGAGGAAAGAGTAGGAGGGAGGAGGAAAGAAGAGGAGGGAGGAGGAAAGAGTAGGAGGGAGGAGGAAAGAGGAGAAGGGAGGAGGAAAGAGGAGAAGGGAGGAGGAAAGAGAAAGGAGCAAAGAGAAGGGGGGAGGAGGAAAGAGGAGAAGGGAGGAGGAAAGAGGAGAAGGGAGGAGGAAAGAGGAGAAGGGAGGAGGAAAGAGGGGAAGGGAGGAGGAAAGGTGAAGAGGAAAGAGGATGAGGGAGGAAAGAGGAGAAGGGAGGAGGAAAGAGAAGGGGAGGGAGGAGGAAAGAGGAGAAGGAAGGAGGAAAGAGGAGAAGGAAGGAGGAAAGAGGAGAAGGGAGGAGGAAAGAGTAGGATGGAGGAGGAAAGAGTAGGAGGGAGGAGGAAAGAGTAGAAGGGAGGAGGAAAGAGGAGAAGGGAGGAGGAAAGAGAAAGGAGCAAAGAGAAGGGGGAGGAGGAAAGAGGAGAAGGGAGGAGGAAAGAGGAGAAGGGAGGAAAGAGGAGAAGGGAGGGAGGAAAGAGGGGGAAGGGAGGAGGAAAGGTGAAGAGGGAAGAGGATGAGGGAGGAAAGAGGAGAAGGGAGGAGGAAAGAGAAGGGGAGGGAGGAGGAAGGAGAAGGAAGGAGGAAAGAGGAGAAGGAAGGAGGAAAGAGGAGAAGGGAGGAGGAAAGAGTAGGATGGAGGAGGAAAGAGTAGGAGGGAGGAGGAAAGAGTAGGAGGGAGGAGGAAAGAGTAGGTGGGAGGAGGAAAGAGGAGAAGGGAGGAGGAAGGAGAAGGAAGGAGGAAGGAGAAGGGTGGAGGAAAGAGGAGAAGGGAGGAGGAATGAGGGAGAAGGGAGGAGGGAAGAGGTTTGAGGAGGAGGGAGGAGGAAGAGGAGAAGGAGGAGGGTATGAGGACAGAGAAGGGAGGAGGAAATAGAAGGAGGGGGAGAAAGAGAGGAGGGAGGGAAAGTGGGGGAGGAGGAAAGAGAACGGGGGGAGGAGGAAAGAGAAGGGAGGGAGGGGGAAAGTGGGGGAGGGAGGAAAGAGAAGGGGGAGGAGGAAAGGGGGAGAAGGGAGGAGGAAAGAATAGGAGGGAGGAGGAAAGAGGAGAAGGGGGAGGAAAGAGGAGAAGGGAGGAGGGAAGAGGAGAAGGGAGGAGGAAAGAGGAGAAGGGAGGAGGAAGAGGGGAAGGGAGGAGGAAAGGTGAAGAGGAAAGAGGATGAGGGAGGAAAGAGGAGGAGGGAAGAGAAAAGAGAAGGGAGGAGGAAAGAGAAGAAGGGAGGAGGAAAGACGAGAAGGGAGGGAGGAAGAGGGGAGAGGAGGGGAGGTAAGAGAAGGAGGAGGAGGAAAGAGAAGGAAGGAGGAGGAAAGAGGGGGAGGGAGGAACGAGGAGAAGGGAATGAGGAGGCAGGAGGAAAGAGGGGGAGGGAGGAAAGAGAAGGAGGAAGAGGAGAAGGGAGGAGGAAAGAGGAGGGAGGGAGGAGAAAAGAGGGAGGAGAGGTGAGGAGGAAAGAGGAGGAGGGAAGAGAAAAGAGAAGGATGAGGAAAGAGTAGAAGGGAGGAGGGGGAAGAGTAGAAGGGAGGAGCAAAGAGTAGGAGTGAGGAGGAAAGAGGGGGGAGGGAGGAGGAAAGAGGAGAAGGGAGGAGGAAAGAGGAGAAGGGAGGAGGAAGAGGAGAAGGGAGGAGGAAAGAGGGGAAGGGAGGAGGGAAGAGGTTTGAGGAGGAGGGAGGAGGAAAGAGGAGAAGGGAGGAGGAGGTATGAGGACAGATAAGGGAGGAGGAAATAGAAGGAGGAGGGAGAAAAGAGGAGGGGGAGGAAGAGGAGAAGGGTGGAGGTTGAGGAGGAGGGAGGGAGGGAAGAGGGAAGGGAGGAGAAAGAGGAGGAAAGAGAAGGACGGAGGAGGAAAGAGAAAGAAGGGAGGAGGAAAGAGGAAATAGTGAAAGAGGAAGGTGAGGAGGAAAGAGGCGAGGAGGGAAGGGAAGGAGAGGAGGAGGAAATAGTAGGGAGGGAGGTGGTGAGAGAAGGAGGGAGGGAGGAGGAAAGAGGAGGAGGGAGGTGGAAAGAGGGGGAGAGAGGAGGAAAAGAGGGGAGAGAGGGAGGAAAGAGGGAGAGGAGGGGGAGGGAGGTAAGAGGAGGGAGGGAGGAAAGAGAAGGAAGGAGGAGGAAAGGGGGAGGGAGGGAGCGAGGAGAAGGGAATGAGGAGGCAGGAGGAAGAAGAGGGGGAGGGAGGAAAGAGAAGGAGGAAAGAGGAGAAGGGAGGAGGAAAGAGGAGGAGGGAGGGAGAAAAGAGGGGAGGAGGTGAGGAGGAAGGAGGAGGGAAGAGAAAAGAGGAGAAGGGAGGGAGGAAAGAGGAGAAGGGAGGAGGAAGAGTAGGAGGGAGGAGGAAGAGTAGGAGGGAGGAGGGAGGAAAGAGTAGGAGGGAGGAGGAAAGAGTAGGAGGGAGGAGGAAGAGGAGAAGGGAGGAGGAAAGAGGAGAAGGAGGAGGAAAAGAGAAAGGAGGAAGAGAAAATGAGCAAAGAGAAGGGGGAGGAGGAAAGAGGAGAAGGGAGGAGAAAGAGGAGAAGGGAGAGAAAGAGGGGAAGGAGAGAAAGGTGAAGAGGAAAGAGATGAGGGAGGAAAGAGGAGAAGGGAGGAGGAAAAAGAGAAGGGAGGGAGAGGAAAGAGGAGAAGGAAGGAGGAAAGAGGAGAAGGAAGGGAGGAAAGAGGAGAAGGGAGAGGAAAGAGTAGTGGGATGGAGGAGGAAAGAGTAGGAGGGAGGAGGAAAGAGTAGGAGGGAGGAGGAAAAGAGTAGTGGGAGGGAGGAAAGAGGAGAAGGAGAGGAAAAGAGGAGAAGGGAGGAGGAATGAGGATAAGGGAGGAGGGAAGAGGTTTGGAGGAGGAGGGAGGAGGAAAGAGGAGAAGGGAGGAGGAGGTATGAGGACAGAGAAGGGAGGAGGAAATAGAAGGAGGGGGGAGAAAAGAGGAGGGGGAGGGGGAAAGTGGGGGAGGGAGGAAAGAGAGCGAGGGAGGAGGAAAGAGAAGGAGGGAGGGGGAAAGTGGGGGAGGGAGGAAAGAGAAGGGGGGAGGAGGAAAGGGGAGAAGGGAGGAGGAAAGAGGAGAAGGGAGGAGGAAAGAGGAGAAGGGAGGAGGAAAGAGGAGAAGGGAGGAGGAAAGAGGAGAAGGGAGGAGGAAAGTAGGGGAAGGGAGGAGGAAAGGTGAAGAGGAAAGAGGATGAGGGAGGAAAGAGGAGGAGGGAAGAGAGAAAAGAGAAGGGAGGAGGAAAGAGAAGGAAGGGAGGAGGAAGAGAGGAGGAAGGGAAGGAGGAAAGAGGGGAAGGGAGGAGAGAAAGGTGAGAAGGGAGGAGGTTTGAGGAGGAGGGAGGAGGAAATAGAAGGAGGGGGAGAAAAGAGGAGGGGGAGGAAAGAGGAGAATGGAGGAGGTTGAGGAGAAGGGAAGGAGGAAAGAGGAGGAGAGAAGGAGGAAAGAGAAGGACGGAGGAGGAAAGAGAAGAAGGGAGGAGGAAAGAGGAAATAGTGAAGAGGAAAGGTGAGGAGGAAAGAGGCGAGGAGGGGAAGGGAAGGAGAGAGGAGGAGGAAATAGTAGGAGGGAGGTGGTGAGAGAAGGAGGGAGGGAGGAGGAAAGAGGAGGAGGGAGGTGGAAAGGGGAGAGGAGGAAAGAGGAGGAGAGGAGGGGAGGGGAGGTAAGAGAAGGAGGGAGGAGGAAAGAGAAGGAAGGAGGAGGAAAGAGGGGGAGGGAGGAACGAGGAGAAGGGAATGAGGAGGCAGGAGGAAAGAGGGGGAGGGAGGAAAGAGAAGGAGGAAAGAGGAGAAGGGAGGAGGAAAGAGGAGGGAGGGAGGAGAAAGAGGGGAGGAGAGGTGAGGAGGAAAGAGGAGGAGGGAAGAGAAAAGAGAAGGATGAGAAGAGTAGAAGTGGGAGGAGGAAGAGTAGAAGGGGAGGAGCAAAGAGTAGGAGTGAGGGAGGAAAGAGGGGAGGGAGGAGGAGAGGAGAAGGGAGGAGGAAAGAGGAGAAGGGGAGGAGGAAAGAGGAGAAGGGAGAGGAAAGAGGGGAAGGAGAGGAGGGAAGAGGTTTGAGGAGGAGGGAGGGGAAAGAGAGAAGGGAGGAGGGAGGTATGAGGACAGATAGAGGGAGGAGGAAATAGAAGGAGGGGGGAGAAAAGAGGAGGGGGAGGAAAGAGGAGAAGGGTGGAGGTTGAGGAGGAGGGAGGAGGGAAGAGGAGAAGGAGGAGGAAAGAGGAGGAGAGAGGAGGAAAGAAGGACGGAGGAGGAAAGAGAAGAAGGGAGGAGGAAAGAGGAAATAGTGAAGAGAAAGGTGTGAGGAGGAAAGAGGCGAGGAGGGAAGGAAGGAGAGAGGAGGAGGAAATAGTAGGAGGGAGGTGGTGAGAGAAGGAGGGAGGGAGGAGGGAGGAGGAAGGAGGGAGGTGGAAAGGGAGAGGAGGAAAGAGGGGGAGAGGAGGGGAAAGAGAAGGGAGAGGGGAAAGAGGGAGGGGAGGTAAGAGAAGGGAGGAAGGAGGAGAAGAGAATGAGGAGGCAGGAGGAAAGAGGGGAGGGAGGAACGGTGAGGAAGGGAATGAGTGGAGGCAGGAGGAAAGAGGGGGAGGGAGGAAAGAGAAGGAGAAAGAGGAGAAGGGAGGAGGAGAGGAGGAGGGAGGAGAAAGAGGGGAGGAGAGGTGAGGAGAAAGAGAGGAGGGAAGAGGAGGAGAAGGAAGGAGGAAGAGAAGGAAGGAGGAAAGAGGAGAAGGAAGGAGGAAAGAGAAGGAAGGAGGAAAGGAGGAGAAGGAGGAGGAAAGGGTAGGAGGGAGGAGGAGAGAGTAGGAGGGAGGAGGAAAGAGTAGGCGGAGGAGGAAGAGAGGGGAGGGAGGAGGAAGGAGGAGAAGGGAGGAGGAAAGAGGAGAAGGGAGGAGGAAGAAGAAAGGAGCAAAGAGAAGGGGGGAGGAGGAAAGAGGAGAAGGGAGGAGGAAGAGGAGAAGGGAGGAGGAAAGAGGGGAAGGGAGGAGGAAAGAGAAGGGAGGGAGAGGAAAGAGGAGAAGGAAGGAGTAAGGAGAAGGAAGGAGGAAAGAGGAGAAGGGAGGAGGAAAGAGTGAGGAGGGAGGAGGAAAGAGTAGGAGAGGAGGAGGAAAGAGTAGGAGGGAGGGAGGAAAGAGTAGGAGGGAGGAGGAAAGAGGAGAAGGGAGGAGGAAAGAGGAGAAGGGAGGAGGAAAGAGAAAGGAGCAAAGAGAAGGGGGGAGGAGGAAAGAGGAGAAGGGAGGAGGAAAGAGGAGAAGGGAGGAGGAAAGAGGAGAAGGGAGGAGGAAAGAGGGGAAGGGAGGAGGAAAGGTGAAGAGGAAAGAGGATGAGGGAGGAAAGAGGAGAAGGAGGAGGAAGGAGAAGAGGAGGGAGGAGGGAAAGAGGAGAAGGAAGGAGGAAGAGAGGAGAAGGAAGGAGGAAAGAGGAGAAGGGAGGAGGAAAGAGTAGGATGGAGGAGGAAAGAGTAGGAGGGAGGAGGAAAGAGTAGGAGGGAGGAGGAAAGAGTAGGTGGGAGGAGGAAAGAGGAGAAGGGAGGAGGAAAGAGGAGAAGGAAGGGGAGGAAAGAGGAGAAGGGTGGGAGGAAAGAGGAGAAGGGAGGAGGAATGAGGAGAAGGGAGGAGGGAAGAGGTTTGAGGAGGAGGGAGGAGGAAAGAGGAGAAGAGGAAGGAGGAGGTATGAGGACAGAGAAGGGAGGAGGAAATAGAAGGAGGGGGGAGAAAAGAGGAGGAGGAGGGGGAGAAGTGGGAGGAGGGAGGAGAGAGAGAACGGGGGAGGAGGAAAGAGAAGGAGGGAGGGAAAGTGAGGGAGGGAGGAAAGAGAAGGGGGAGGAGGAAAGGGAGAAGGGAGGGAGGAAAGAATAGGAGGGAGGAGGAAAGAGGAGGAAGGGAAGGGAGGAAGAGGAGAAGGGAGAGGAGAGAGGAGAAGGGAGGAGGAGAAAGAGGGGAAGGAAGGAGGAAAGAGTGAAGAGGAAAGAGGAGGAAGGGAGGAAAGAGAGAGGAAGAGAGAAGAGGAAGGGAGGAGGAAAGAGAAGAAGAGGAGGAGGAAAGAGGAGAAGGGAGAGGAGGAAGGGTGAGAAGAGGAGGAGGTTGGAGGAGGAGAGGAAGGAGGAAAGAGTAGAAGGGAGGGAGGAGGTATGAGAGGAGAAGAGGAGGAGGAATGAGGAGAAGAGGAGGAGGGAAGCGGTGAGGAGAGAGGAGAAGAGGAGAAGGAGAGGAGAAGGAGGAGAAGGGAGGAGGAATGAGGAGAAGGGAGGAGGGAAGCGGATTGGAGGAGGGAGGAGGAAAGAGGAGAAGGGAGGAGGAAGGTATGAGGACAAGAGAAGGGAGGAGGAAATAGAAGGAGGAGAGAAAGGAGAGGAGGGAGGAAGAGGAGGAGAATGGAGGAGGTTGAGGAAGGAGGAGGAGGGAAGAGGAGAAGGGAGGAGGAAGAGAGGAGGAGAGAGGAGGAGGAGAAAGACGGAGGAGGAAAGAGAAGAGAGGAGGAGGAAAGAGGAAACAGTGAAGAGGAAAGGTGAGGAGGAAAGAGGCGAGGAGGGAAGGAAGGAGAGAGGAGGAGGAAATAGTAGGAGGGAGGTGGTGAGAGGAGGGAGGGAGGAGGAAAGACGGAGGAGGGAGGTGGAAAGGGGGAGAGGAGGAAATGAGGGGAGAGGAGGGAGGGAGGTAAGAGAAGGAGGGAGGAGGAAAGAGAAGGAAGGAGGAGGAAAGGAGGAGGGAGAGAACGAGGAGAAGGGAATGAGGAGGCAGGAGGAAAGAGGGGGAGGGAGGAAAGAGAAGGAGGAAAGAGGAGAAGGGAGGAGGAAAGAGTGAGGAGGGAGGGAGAAAAGAGGGAGGAGAGGTGAGGAGGAAAGAGGAGGAGGGAAGAAGGAATGAGAAGGGATGAGGAAAGAGTAGAAGGGAGGAGGGAAGAGTAGAAGGGAGGAGCAAAGAGTAGGAGTGAGGAGGAAAGAGGGGGAGGGAGGAGGAAAGAGGAGAAGGGAGGAGGAAAGAGGGGAAGGGAGGAGGAAAGAGAAGGGGAGGGAGGAGGAAAGAGGAGAAGGAAGGAGGAAAGAGAAGGAAGGAGGAAAGAGGAGAAGGGAGGAGGAAAGAGTAGGAGGGAGGAGGAAAGAGTAGGAGGGAGGAGGAAAGAGTAGGAGGGAGGAGGAAAGAGTAGGAGGGAGGAGGAAAGAGTAGGAGGGAGGAGGAAAGAGGAGAAGGGAGGAGGAAAGAGGAGAAGGGAGGAGGAAAGAGAAAGGAGCAAAGAGAAGGGGGGAGGAGGAAAGAGGAGAAGGGAGGAGGAAAGAGGAGAAGGGAGGAGGAAAGAGGAGAAGGGAGGAGGAAAGAGGGGAAGGGAGGAGGAAAGGTGAAGAGGAAAGAGGATGAGGGAGGAAAGAGGAGAAGGGAGGAGGAAAGAGAAGGGGAGGGAGGAGGAAAGAGGAGAAGGAAGGAGGAAAGAGGAGGTAGAGGAAGGGAGGGAAGAGAGAGGAAGGGAGGAGGAAAGAGAGGAGGAGGGAGGAAAGAAGTGAGAGGGAGGAGGAAAGAGAGAGGGAGGAGAGTAGGAGGAGGAGGAAAGAGGAGAAGGAAGGAGGAAAGAGAAAGGAGTAAAAGAGGAAGGAGGAGGAGGAAAGAGAGAAGGGAGGAGGAAAGAGGAGAAGGGAGGAGGAAGAGAAGAAGGGAGGAGGAAAGAGGGAAGGAGGAGGAAAGGTGAAGAGGAAGGAGGATGAGAGGAGGAGAAGAGAAGGAGGAGGAAGAGAGGAGGAGGGAGGAGGAAAGATGAGAAGGAAGGAGGAAGAGAGGAGAAGGAAGGAGGAAAGAGTAGGATGGAGGAGGAAAGAGTAGGATGGAGGAGGAAAGAGTGAGAGGGAGGAGGGAAGCAGTAGGAGGGAGGAGGAAAGAGTAGGTGGGAGGAGGAAAGAGGAGAAGGGAGGAGGAAAGAGGAGAAGGAAGGAGGAGAAGAGGAGAAGGGTGGAGGAAAGAGGAGAAGGGAGGAGGAATGAGGAGAAGGGAGGAAGGGAAGAGGTTTGAGGAGGAGGGAGGAGGAAAGAGGAGAAGGGAGGAGGAGGTATGAGGACAGAGGAAGGGAGGAGGAAATAGAAGGAGGGGGAGAAAAGAGGAGGGGGAGGGGGAAGAGTGGGGGGAGGAGGAAAGAGAACGGGGGAGGAGGAAAGAGAAGGAGAGAGGGGGAAAGTGGGGAGGGAGGAGGGAGAAGGGGGAGGAGGAAGGAGAGAAGGGAGGAGGAAGAATAGGAGGGAGGAGGAAGGAGGAAGGAGGAGGAAAGAGGAGAGGGAGGAGGAAGAGGAGAAGGGAGGGAGGAAAGAGGAGAAGGGAGGAGGAAGAGGGAGAAGGGAGGAGGAAAGGAGAGAGGAAGAAGGAAGAGGGAAGGAGAGGAGGAGGAGGGAAGAGAAGAGAGAAGGGAGGAGGAAAGTAGAAGAAGGGAGGAGGAAAGAGGAGAAGGGAGGAGGAAAGAGGGGAAGGGAGGAGGAAAGAGTGAGAAGGAGGAGGTTTGAGGAGGAGAGGAGGAGGAGAAGAGTAGAAGGGAGGAGGAGGTATGAGGAGAAGGGAGGAGGAATGAGGGAGAAGGGAGGAGGGAAGCGGTTTGAGGAGGGAGGAGGAAAGAGGAGAAGGGAGGGAGGAGGTATGAGGACAAGAGAAGGGAGGAGGAAATAGGAGGAGGAGGGAGAAAAGAGGAGGGAGGAAGAGGAGAATGGAGGAGGTTGAGGAGGAGGGAGGAGGGAAGAGGAGAAGGGAGGAGGAAAGAGAGGAGGAGAGAGGAGGAAAGAGAGAAGGACGGAGGAGGAAAGAGAAGAAGGGAGGAGGAAAGAGGAAATAGTGAAGAGAGGAAAGGTGAGGAGGAAGAGAGGCGAGGAGGGAAGGGAAGGAGAGAGAGGAGGAAATAGTAGGAGGGAGGTGGTAGAGAAGGAGGGAGGGAGGAGGAAAGAGGAGGAGGGAGGTGGAAAGGGGAGAAGGAGGAAAGAGGGAGAGGAGGAGGGGAGGAGGGAGGTAAGAGAAGGAGGGAGGAGGAAAGAGAAGCGAAGGAGGAGGAAAGAGGGGGGAGGGAGGAACGAGGAGAAGGGAATGAGGAGGCAGGAGGAAAGAGGGGGAGGGAGGAAAGAGAAGGAGGAAAGAGGAGAAGGGAGGAGAGGAAGAGGAGGAGGGAGGAGAAAGAGGGAGGAGAGGGAGGAGGAAAGAGGAGGAGGGAAGAGAAAAGAGAAGGGATGAGGAAAGAGTAGAAGGGAGGAGGGAAGAGTAGAAGGGAGGAGCAAGAGGAGGAGGAGAGGAGGGGGAGGGAGGAGGAAGGAGGAGAAGGGAGGAAGAGGAAAGAGGAGAAGGAGGAGGAAAGAGAGGAGGGAGGGAGGGAGGAAAGAGGAGAAGGAGAGGAGGAAAGAGAAGGAAGGAGGAAAGAGGAGAAGGAGAGGAGGAAGAGAGAAGGAGGGAGGAGGAAAGAGTGAGGAGGGGAGGAGGAAAGAGAGGAGGGAGGAGGAAAGAGTAGAGGGAGGAGGAAAGAGTAGGAGGGAGGAGGAAAGAGGAGAAGGGAGGAGAAAGAGGAGGAGAGGGAGGAAGAGAGAAGAAAGGAGCAAAGAGAAGAGGGGAGGAGGAGAGAGGAGAAGGGAGCAGGAAGAGGAGAAGGGAGGAGGAAAGAGGAGAAGGAGGAGGAAAGAGGAGGAAGGGAGGAGGAAAGGTGAAGAGGAAAGAGGATGAAGGGAGGAGCGAGAGAGAGGGAATGAGGAGGCAGGGAGGAAAGAGGGGGAGGGAGGAAAGAGAAGGAGGAAAGAGGGAGAAGGGAGGAGGAGAAGAGGAGGAGAGGAGGGAGGAAAAGAGGGAGGGAGAGAGGAGGAAGAGAGGAGGAGGGAGGAGGAAAGAGAAGGGATGAGGAAAGAGGAGAAGGGAGGAGGGAAGAGTGAGGGAGGAGGAGAGAGGAGGAGAGAGGAGGAAAGAGAGGAGGGAGGAGGAAGAGGAGAAGGGAGGAGGAAAGAGGAGGAAGGGAGGAGGAAAGAGAAGGGGAGGAGAGGAGAGAGGAGAAGGAAGGAGGAAAGGAGAAGGAAGGAGGAAGAGAGGAGAAGGGAGGAGGAGAAGAGTAGGAGGGAGGAGAAAGAGTAGGAGGGAGGAGGAAAGAGTAGGAGGGAGGAGGAAAGAGAGAGGAGGGAGGAGGAAGGAGAGGAGAAGGGAGAGAGGAAAGAGGAGAAGGGAGGAGGAAAGAGAAAGGAGCAAAGAGAGAGGGGAGGAGGAAAGAGAGAGAAGGAGGAGGAGGAAAGAGGAGAAGGGAGGAGGAAAGAGGAGAAGGGAGGAGGAGAGAGGGGAAGGGAGGAGGAAAGGTGAAGAGGAAAGAGGATGAGGGGAGGAAAGAGGAGAGAGGGAGGAGGAAAGAGAAGGGGAGGGAGGAGGAAAGAGGAGAAGGAAGGAGGAAAGAGGAGAAGGAAGGAGGAAAGAGGAGAAGGGAGGAGGAAAGAGTAGGATGGAGGAGGAAAGAGTAGGAGGAGGAGGAAAGAGTAGGAGGGAGGAAGGAAGAGTAGGTGGGAGGAGGGAAAGAGGAGAAGGGAGGAGGAAAGAGGAGAAGGAAGGAGAGAAGAGGAGAAGGGTGGAGGAAAGAGGAGAAGGGAGGAGGAATGAGGAGAAGGGAGGAGAGAAGAGGTTTGAGAGAGGAGGAGGAGGAAAGAGAGGAGAAGGAGGAGAGGAATGAGGACAGAGAAGGGAGGAGGAAATAGAAGGAGGGAGGGAGAAAGAGGAGGGGGAGGGGAAAGTGGGGGAGGGAGGAAAGAGAACGGGGAGGAGGAAAGAGAAGGAGAGGGAGGGGGAAAGTGGGGGAGGGAGGAAAGAGAAGGGGGAGGAGGAAAGGGAGAAGGGAGGAGGAAAGAATAGGAGGGAGGAGGAAAGAGGAGAAGGGAGGAGGAAAGAGGAGAAGGGAGGAGGAAGAGGAGAAGGGAGGAGGAGAGAGAAGGGAGGAGGAAAGAGGGGAAGGAGGAGGAAAGGTGAAGAGGAAAGAGGATGAGGGAGGAAAGAGGAGGAGGGAAGAGAAAAAGAGAAGGGAGGAGGAAAGAGAAGAAGGAGGAGGAAGAGAGAAGGGAGGAGGAAGAGGGGAAGGGAGGAGGAAAGGTGAGAAGGGAGGAGGTTGAGGAGGAGGAGGAGGAAGAGTAGAAGGGAGGAGGAGGTATGAGGAGAAGGGAGGAGGAATGAGGAGAGGGAGGAGGGAAGCGGTTTGAGGAGGGAGGAGGAAAGAGGAGAAGGGAGGGAGGTAATGAGGACAAGAGAAGAGGAGGAAATAGAAGGAGGGAGAAAAAGAGGAGGGAGGAAGAGGAGAATGGAGGAGGTTGAGAGGAGGGAGGAGGGAAGAGGAGAAGGGAGGAGGAAGAGGAGGAGAGAGGAGGAAAGAGGGACGGAGGAGGAAAGAGAAGAAGGGAGGAGGAAAGAGGAAATAGTGAAGAGGAAAGGTGAGGAGGAAGGAGGCGAGGAGGAAGGAAGGAGAGAGGAGGAGGAAATAGTAGGAGGGAGGTGGTGAGAGAAGGAGGGAGGGAGGAGGAAAGAGGAGGAGGGAGGTGGAAAGGGGAGAGGAGGAAAGAGGGGAGAGGAGGGGAGGGGAGGTAAGAGAAGGAGGGAGGAGGAAAGAGAAGGAAGGAGGAGGAAAGAGGGGAGGGAGGAACGAGGAGAAGGGAATGAGGAGGCAGGAGGAAAGAGGGGGAGGGAGGAAAGAGAAGGAGGAAAGAGGAGAAGGGAGGAGGAAAGAGGAGGAGGGAGGAGAAAGAGGGAGGAGAGGTGAGGAGGAAAGAGGAGGAGGGAAGAGAAAAGAGAAGGGATGAGGAAAGAGTAGAAGGGAGGAGGGAAGAGTAGAAGGGAGGAGCAAAGAGTAGGAGTGAGAGGAGGGAGAGGGGAGGGAGGAGGAAAGAGGAGAAGGGAGGAGGAAAGAGGGGAAGGGAGGAGGAAAGAGAATAGGGAGGGAGGAGGAAAGAGGAGAAGGAAGGAGGTAAGAGAAGGAAGGAGGAAAGAGGAGAAGGGAGGAGGAAAGAGTAGGAGGGAGGAGGAAAGAGTAGGAGAGGGAGGAGGGAAAGAGTAGAGGGAGGAGGAAAGAGTAGGAGGGAGGAGGAAAGAGCAGGAGGGAGGAGGAAAGAGGAGAAGGGAGGAGGAAAGAGGAGAAGGGAGGAGGAAGAGAAAGGAGCAAAGAGAAGGGGGAGGAGGAAAGAGGGGAAGGGAGGAGAAGAGGAGAAGGAGAGGAGGAGGAGAGGGAAGGGAGGAGGAAAGGTGAGGAGGAAAGAGGATGAGGGGAGGAAAGAGGAGAAGGAGGAGGAAAGAGAAGGGAGGGAGGGAGGAAAGGAGAAGGAAGGAGGAAGAGGAGAAGGAAGGAGGAAAGAGGAGAAGGGAGGAGGAAAGAGTAGGGATGGAGGAGGAAAGAGTAGGAGGGAGGAGGAAAGAGTAGGAGGGAGGAGGAAAGAGTAGGTGGGAGGAGGAAAGAGGAGAAGGGAGGAGGAAAAGAGGAGAAGGAAGGAGGAAAGAGGAGAAGGGTGGAGGAAAGAGGAGAAGGGAGGAGGAATGAGGAGAAGGGAGGAGGGAAGAGGTTTGAGGAGGAGGGAGGAGAGAAAGAGGAGAAGGGAGGAGGAGGTAATGAGGACAGAGAAGGGAGGAGGAAATAGAAGGAGGGGGAGAAAGAGGAGGGGAGGGGGAAAGTGGGGGAGGGAGGAAAGAGAACGAGGGAGGAGGAAAGAGAAGGAGGGAGGGGAAAGTGGGGGAGGGAGGAAAGAGAAGGGGGAGGAGGAAAGGGGAGAAGGGAGGGAGGAAAGAATAGGAGGGAGGAGGAAAGAGGAGAAGGGAGGAGGAAGAGGAGAAGGAGGAGGAAAGAGGAGAAGGGAGGAGGAAAGAGGAGAAGGGAGGAGGAAAGAGGGAAGGGAGGAGGAAAGGTGAAGAGGAAAGAGGATGAGGGAGGAAGAGGAGGAGGAAGAGAAGAGAGAAGGAAGGAGGAAAGAGAAGGGAGGAGGAAAGAGGAGAAGGGAGGAGGAAAGAGGGGAAGGGAGGAGGAAGGAGAGAAGGGAGGAGGTTTGAGGAGGAGGAGGAGGAAAGAGTAGAGGAGGAGGAGGTATGAGGAGAAGGGAGGAGGAATGAGGAGAAGGGAGGAGAAGTGGTTGAGGAGGGAGGAGGAAGAGGAGAAGGAGGAGGAGGTATGAGGACAAGAGAAGGGAGGAGGAAATAGGAAGAGAGGGGGAGAAGAGGAGGGAGGAAAGAGGAGAATGGAGGAGGTTGAGGAGGAGGAGAGGAAGAGGAGAAGGAGGAGGAAGAGAGGAGAGAGGAGGAAAGAGGACGGAGGAGGAAGAGAAGAAGGAGGAGGAAGAGGAAGTAGTGAAGAGGAAAGGTGAGGAGGAAAGAGGACGAGGAGGGAAGGGAAGGAGAGAGGAGGAGGAAATAGTAGGAGGGAGGTGGTGAGAGAAGGAGGGAGGGAGGAGGAAAGAGGAGGAGGGAGGTGGAAAGGGGAGAGGAGGAAAGAGGGGAGAGGAGGGGAGGGGAGGTAAGAGAAGGAGGGAGGAGGAAAGAGAAGGAAGGAGGAGGAAAGAGGGGGAGGGAGGAACGAGGAGAAGGGAATGAGGAGGCAGGAGGAAAGAGGGGGAGGGAGGAAAGAGAAGGAGGAAAGAGGAGAAGGGAGGAGGAAAGAGGAGGAGGGAGGAGAAAAGAGGGGAGGAGAGGTGAGGAGGAAAGAGGAGGAGGGAAGAGAAAAGAGAAGGGATGAGGAAAGAGTAGAAGGGAGGAGGGAAGAGTAGAAGGGAGGAGCAAAGAGTAGGAGTGAGGAGGAAAGAGGGGGAGGGAGGAGGAAAGAGGAGAAGGGAGGAGGAAAGAGGAGAAGGGAGGAGGAAAGAGGAGAAGGGAGGAGGAAAGAGGAGAAGGGAGGAGGAAAGAGAAGAAGGGAGGAGGAAAGAGGAAATAGTGAAGAGGAAGGTGAGGAGGAAAGAGGCGAGAGGGAAGGGAAGGAGAGAGGAGGAGGAAATAGGAGGAGGGAGGTGGTGAGAGGAGGAGGGAGGGAGGAGGAAAGAGGAGGAGGGAGGAGGAAAGGGGAGAGGAGGAGAGAGAGGGAGAGGAGAGAGGAGGGGAGGTGAGAGAAGGAGGAGGAGGAAAGAGAAGGAAGGAGGAGGAAAGAGGGAGAGGGAGGAACGAGAGAAGGGAATGAGGAGGCAGGAGGAGAGAGGGAGGGAGGAAAGAGAAGGAGGAAAGAGGAGAAGGGAAGGAGGAAAGAGGAGGAGGAGGAGGAAAGAGGGAGGAGAGGTGAGGAGGAGGAGGAGGAGGAGAGAAAAGAGAGGGAGAGGAGGAGAGAGGAGGAGGGAAGAGGAGGAGGAGAGAGAGAGGAGGAGGAGAAAGAGGGGAGGGAGGAGAGAAAGAAGAGAAGGGAGGAGGAAAGAGGAGGAGGAGGAAAGAGAAGAGAGGGAGGAGGAAAGAGAAGAAGGAAGGAGGAAGAGAAGAGGGAGAGAGGAGAGGGAGGAGGAGAGGTAGGAGGGAGGAGGGAAGGAGAGGGAGGAGGAAAGAGGAGGAGGAGGAGAGAGAGGGAGGAGGAAAGAGAGGAGGAGAGGAAAGAGGAGAAGGGAGGAGGAGAGAGAGGGAGGAGGGAAGAGAGAGGAGAGAGAGGAGGAGGAGGAAAGAGAGAAGGGGAGGAGGAAAGAGGAGAAGGGAGGAGGAAAGAGGAGAAGGGAGGGAGGAAAGAGAGAAGGGAGAGGAAGAGAAGAGGAAAGAGGATGAGGGAGGAAAGAGGAGAAGAGGAGGAGAGAAGGGAGGGAGAGGAAGAGGGAAGGAAGGAGGAGAGGAGAAGGAAGGAGGAAAGAGGAGAAGGGAGGAGGAAAGAGAGGAGGGAGGAGGAAAGAGTAGGAGGGAGGAGGAAAGAGAGGAGGGAGGAGGAAAGAGTAGGAGGGAGGAGGAAAGAGGAGAAGGAGGAGGAAAGAGGAGAAGGAGGAGGAAGAGGGAGAAAGAAAGGGGGAGGAGGAAGAGGAGAAGGGAGGAGGAGAGAGAGGAGAAGGAGGAGGAGAGGAGAAGAGGAGGAAAGAGGGAAGGAGGAGGAAAGGAAGAGGAGAGGATGAGGGAGGAAAGAGGAGAAGGAGGAGGAAGAGAGAAGGGAGGGAGGAGGAAAGAGGAGAAGGAAGGAGGAAAGAGGAGAAGGAAGGAGGAAAGAGTAGGATGGAGGAGGAAAGAGTAGGATGGAGGAGGAAAGAGTAGGAGGGAGGAGGAAAGAGTAGGAGGGAGGAGGAAAGAGTAGGTGGGAGGAGGAAAGAGGAGAAGGGAGGAGGAAAGAGGAGAAGGAAGGAGGAAAGAGGAGAAGGGTGGAGGAAAGAGGAGAAGGGAGGAGGAATGAGGAGAAGGGAGGAGGGAAGAGGTTTGAGGAGGAGGGAGGAGGAAAGAGGAGAAGGGAGGAGGAGGTATGAGGACAGAGAAGGGAGGAGGAAATAGAAGGAGGGGGAGAAAAGAGGAGGGGAGGGGGAAAGTGGGGAGGGAGGAAGAGAACGGGGGAGGAGGAAAGAGAAGGAGGGAGGGGGAAAGTGGGGGAGGGAGGAAGGAGAAGGGGGAGGAGGAAAGGGGAGAAGGGAGGAGGAAAGAATAGGAGGGAGGAGGAAAGAGGAGAAGGGAGGAGGAAAGAGGAGAAGGGAGGAGGAAAGAGGAGAAGGGAGGAGGAAAGAGGAGAAGGGAGGAGGAAAGAGGGGAAGGGAGGAGGAAAGGTGAAGAGGAAAGAGGATGAGGGAGGAAAGAGGAGGAGGGAAGAGAAAAGAGAAGGGAGGAGGAAAGAGAAGAAGGGAGGAGGAAAGAGGAGAAGGGAGGAGGAAAGAGGGGAAGGGAGGAGGAAAGGTGAGAAGGGAGGAGGAATGAGGAGGAGGGAGGAGGAAAGAGTAGAAGGGAGGAGGAGGAATGAGGAGAAGGGAGGAGGAATGAGGGAGAAGGGAGGAGGGAAGCGAGTTGAAGGAGGGAGGAGGAAAGAGGAGAAGGGAGGAGGAGGTATGAGGACAAGAGAAGGGAGGAGGAAATGAGGAGGGGGAGAAAAGAGGAGGGGAGGAAAGAGGAGAATGGAGGAGGTTGAGGAGGAGGGAGGAGGGAAGAGGAGAAGGGAGGAGGAAGAGGAGGAGAGAGGAGGAAAGAGAAGGACGGAGGAGGAAAGAGAAGAAGGGAGGAGGAAAGAGGAAATAGTGAAGAGGAAAGGTGAGGAGGAAAGAGGCGAGGAGGGAAGGGAAGGAGAGAGGAGGAGGAAATAGTAGGAGGGAGGTGGTGAGAGGAGGGAGGGAGGAGGAAGAGGAGGAGGAGGTGGAAAGGGGAGAGGAGAAAGAGGGGAGAGGAGGGGAGGGGAGGTAGGAAGGAGGAGGAGGAAAGAGAAGGAAGGAGGAGGAAAGAGGGGGAGGGAGGAGGAGGAGAAGGGAATGAGGAGGCAGAGGAGAGAGGGAGGGAGAGAGAAGGAGGAAGAGGAGAAGGGAGGAGGAAAGAGGAGGAGGGAGGAGAAAAGAGGGAGAGAGGTGAGGAGGAGTGGAGGAGGGAAGAGAAAAGAGAAGGGATGAGGAGGAGAAGGGAGAGGAGGAGAAGAGGAGCAAAGAGAGAGTGAGGAGGAAAGAGGGGAGGGAGGAGGAAAGAGGAGAAGGGAGGAGGAAGAGGAAGGGAGAGGAAGAGAAGGGAGGGAGGAGGAAAGAGGAGAAGGAAGGGGAAAGAGAGGAAGGAGGAAAGAGGAGAAGGGAGGAGGAAAGAGTAGGAGGAGGAGGAGGAAAGAGTAGGGAGGGAGGAGGAAAGAGTAGGAGGGAGGAGGAAAGAGTAGGAGGGAGGGAGGAAAGAGTAGGAGGGAGGAGGAAAGAGGAGAAGGGAGGGAGGAAAGAGGAGAAGGGAGGAGGAAAGAGAAAGGAGCAAAGAGAAGGGGGAGAGGAGGAAAGAGAGAAGGGAGGAGGAAAGAGGAGAAGGGAGGAGGAAAGAGGAGAAGGGAGGAGGAAAGAGGGGAAGGGAGGAGGAAAGGTGAAGAGGAAAGAAGGGATGAGGGGAGGAAAGAGGAGAAGGGAGGAGGAAAGAGAAGGGGAGGGAGGAGGAAAGAGGAGAAGGAAGGAGGAAAGAGGAGAAGGAAGGAGGAAAGAGGAGAAGGGAGGAGGAAAGAGTAGGATGGAGGAGGAAAGAGTAGGAGGGAGGAGGAAAGAGTAGGAGGGAGGAGGAAAGAGTAGGTGGGAGGAGGAAAGAGGAGAAGGGAGGAGGAAAGAGGAGAAGGAAGGAGGAAAGAGGAGAAGGGTGGAGGAAAGAGGAGAAGGGAGGAGGAATGAGGAGAAGGGAGGAGGGAAGAGGTTTGAGGAGGAGGGAGGAGGAAAGAGGAGAAGGGAGGAGGAGGTATGAGGACAGAGAAGGGAGGAGGAAATAGAAGGAGGGGGAGAAAGAGGAGGGGGAGGGGGAAAGTGGGGAGGGAGGAAAGAGAACGGGGGAGGAGGAAAGAGAAGGGAGGGAGGGGGAAAGTGGGGGAGGGAGGAAAGAGAAGGGGGAGGAGGAAAGGGGAGAAGGGAGGAGGAAAGAATAGGAGGGAGGAGGAAAGAGGAGAAGGGAGGAGAAAGAGGAGAAGGGAGGAGGAAAGAGGAGAAGGGAGGAGGAAAGAGGAGAAGGGAGGAGGAAAGAGGAGGAAGGAGGAGGAGAGGAGGAAGAGGAAAGAGATGAGGGAGGAAAGAGGAGAGAGGGAAGAGAAAAGAGAAGGGAGGAGGAAAGAGAAGAAGGGAGGAGGAAAGAGGAGAAGGGAGGAGGAAAGAGGGGAAGGGAGGAGGAAAGGTGAGAAGGAGGAGGTTTGAGGGAGGAGGAGAGGAGAAGAGTAGAAGGGAGGAAGAGGTGATGAGGAGTAGGCAGGAGAATGAGGGAGGAATGGGAGGAGGGAAGCGGTTTGAGGAGGGAGGAGGAAAGAGGAGAAGGGAGAGTGAGGTAATGAGGACAATGAGAAGGGAGGAGGAAATAGAAGGAGGGGGGAGAAAGAGGAGGGGGAGGAAAGAGGAGAATGGAGGAGGTTGAGGAGGAGGGAGGAGGGAGAGGAGAAGGGAGGAGGAAAGAGGAGGAGAGAGGGAGGAAAGAGACGGAGGAGGAAAGAGAAGAAGGGAGGAGGAAAGAGGAAATAGTGAAGAGGAAAGGTGAGGAGGAAAGAGGAGGCAGGAGGGAAGGAAGGAGAGAAGGAGGAGGGAAATAGTAGGAGGGAGGTGGTGAGAGAAGGAGGGAGGGAGGAGAAAGAGGAGGAGGGAGGTGGAAAGGGGAGAGGAGGAAAGGGGGAGAGGAGGGGAGGGAGGTAAGAGAAGGAGGGAGGAGGAAAGAGAAGGAAGGAGGAGGAAAGAGGGGAGGGAGGAACGAGGAGAAGGGAATGAGGAGGCAGGAGGAAAGAGGGGAGGGAGGAAAGAGAAGGAGGAAAGAGGAGAAGGGAGGAGGAAAGAGGAGGAGGGAGGAGAAAAGAGGGGAGGAGAGGTGAGGAGGAAAGAGGAGGAGGGAAGAGAAAAGAGAAGGGATGAGGAAAGAGTAGAAGGGAGGAGGGAAGAGTAGAAGGGAGGAGCAAAGAGTAGGAGTGAGGAGGAAAGAGGGGGAGGGAGGAGGAAAGAGGAGAAGGGAGGAGGAAAGAGGAGAAGGGAGGAGGAAAGAGGAGAAGGGAGGAGGAAAGAGGAGAAGGGAGGAGGAAAGAGGGGAAGGGAGGAGGGAAGAGGTTTGAGGAGGAGGGAGGGGGAAAGAGGAGAAGGGAGGAGGAGGTATGAGGACAGAGAAGGGAGGAGGAAATAGAAGGAGGGGGGAGAAAAGAGGAGGGGGAGGAAAGAGGAGAAGGGTGGAGGTTGAGGAGGAGGGAGGAGGGAAGAGGAGAAGGGAGGAGGAAAGAGGAGGAGAGAGGAGGAAAGAGAAGGACGGAGGAGGAAAGAGAAGAAGGGAGGAGGAAAGAGGAAATAGTGAAGAGGAAAGGTGAGGAGGAAAGAGGCGAGGAGGGAAGGGAAGGAGAGAGGAGGAGGAAATAGTAGGAGGGAGGTGGTGAGAGAAGGAGGGAGGGAGGAGGAAAGAGGAGGAGGGAGGTGGAAAGGGGAGAGGAGGAAAGAGGGGAGAGGAGGAAAGAGGGGAGAGGAGGGGAGGGGAGGTAAGAGAAGGAGGGAGGAGGAAAGAGAAGGAAGGAGGAGGAAAGAGGGGAGGGAGGAACGAGGGAGAAGGGAATGAGGAGGCAGGAGGAAAGAGGGGGAGGAGGAAAGAGAAGGAGGAAAGAGGAGAAGGGAGGAGGAAAGAGGAGGAGGAGAGGACAGAGAAGGAGGAGAAATAGAAGGAGGGGGAGAAAAGAGGAGGGGGAGGAAAGAGGAGAAGGGTGGAGGTTAGAGGAGGAGGGAGGAGGGAAGAGGAGAAGGGAGGAGGAAAGAGGAGGAGGGAGGAGGAAAGAGAAGGACGGAGGAGGAAAGAGGAAGGGAGGAGGAAGAGGAAATAGTGAAGGAGGAAAGGTGGGAGGAAAGAGGCGAGAGGAAGGGAAGGAGAGAGAGGAGGAAATAGGAGGAGGGAGGTGGTGAGAGAAGGAGGAGGGAGGAGGAAAGAGGAGGAGGGGAGGTGAAAGGGAGAGGAGAAAGAGGGGAGAGGAGG
>NW_025748581.1:0-33054 GCF_021184085.1 Oncorhynchus gorbuscha
TGTAGCCGATGTGAAATGGCTAGCTAGTTAGCGGTGGTGCGCGCTAGTGGCGTTTCAATTGGTGACGTCACTTACTGTTACATGAGCATAGCCTTGTTCAGGTGAGACAACACCTTTAGGGAACCAGCAAGGTCCACCATTGGAGCTGGTCCCATATGTGGGTGGTGAACAGATGTAAGCCATAGAATTAGTAAGTTGTTATCTTCCCTCGTAGAGTTTCATTTAATTCTGTCACCCAACCATTTAAAACTAGTTGTGAAACGACAGTGGAGCCGCTACATTATTGATACTCATAGTGTCAATGATGCATACGCTCCAGCGCCAAATGCAAATGCTCCTCCCAGTTGTCAAGGCCAGAAGTGTCAAACCGCTGTAATTTATAAGCATTATTATTGCTATCATATTTTTTAACGGCCGTCAGATGGCCTATGAATACAGACCCAGAGAAACCGTGCGGCTTCTATTGTCACACATCATGATGATGATGATGATGAGGATGATGGCGACTGAGACGGTGGATCTGTGTGTCTGTAGTCTCTAGTCTCCTAGTTTAACTTTACGTCATTGTCAGACTAGTCATCAGTGGGTGATTTTATTACTATGACGCCAGTCGGCCTTTAGATGGGTTTTAAGCACGTCTACTTCTACGAGGATGGTGTTTAGATGCTCTCTTGGTTATTCTGCTTGTGCGTGTGGTGCTGGCTCAGTATTTCCTGTCCATATTCTCCCTGTGAGGTTTTGTGGAGGTTGAGATCAGATGCTCATGGACGTCAGTCTGCGCCATCCGTGTGATTTGTACAAGAGCCTGCAGCCACTTATTAAACAGGCCTCCCTGTTGCCTACACACATACGTAGGAGCGCACATACGTACGTGTGCACACATACACACGCACAAGCACAATAGGCATGAGCGCACACACATTTGCGGGATTGACTGGACATTGACTGACTAATTGATTGTGAATGATTGATTGAATGGGGCTTTCTTAATGATGTGTGTCTTTGTGCGGTGAGCTTAACACAAACCCTCGCCAGCTCCCAGCAGGGCTGTTCAGAGGCTGGGGCTTTGTGTTCTGTGAAGGTGTCCTTAATTTGAGGAACAGAGAGACATTAACATATGGCTTATTTCATTGTTTCCGTGAACCGTGTCCTCTGTCACAAGATGTCCGTTTTGGTTGACTTGGGCGGCTGACATGAGTGTTGGCGTGCCGTGACGCCGGGAGATTAGCGGTCTCATCGTGGATGACTTCATCTTCTGGGTCGATGCCTGTCCTGTGCTAGAGGTCAGGCAACCTCAGGTGGAGAGGTTCATAAGAGGAAGTTTTATTTTTACCAACCAAATCTACTATTATTTAGATTTCACTTGTTTTTGAGAAACTTACCCTAACTAGTGATTCACTTCCTCATCCCTGTAAGTGCTCTGAAAAAACATGAACAAATTCTCCTAAAACACCCATATACGTTCTTTTAGGAATGGCAAAGCTCTCAGTATATAACATCTAAAGACCTGCATACAGCTATTTTGAGAGCTTATCCGTTTCCGCAAACTGGACCCTTCTATAACATGCCATTTACATCAAAAATAGAGATTTGCTTGCAAAAAAGCTAAATTCTCCTTTAACATGGAGCAGCCATCACTGTTACTCCACTGAAAAGCCTCTAATTGTGGGGTCCAGCATAATGGATCTTGTCATCAGGCTAGGTCTTCCTGAGCACACCGTAGCTGTGGTATTCAGCTGGGACACTGTGCTTCATGTCTTTGAACACCCTGTTCTGAGAAGGAACATTATGGAACACTTCATTCTGAAGGTTCTAGAACATTAAGATCCTTGTTTTTGGAAGTTCTAGATTAGAGAAATTGACTCCTAATCCAAAGTGTTCCAGACTTGATAATTGATAATTGACTTGATAATAAACCGCTTATGACAGATGTTGTAGAACACTCTGACGTCCCCTACATTGCTCGTGAACCTTCCATGTTTATCAGGATGTGTTGTGGAGTTGTTGGAATCATATCGGAATGTCCTGAACCATCGGCGACTATTAAAGGATGTGCTGAGCCAGCAGCTGTGCTCCTCTCCTCTCCAGAGGACAAGCTCGCAGTCAAGTCTCCCAACAGCAACACACATTCACCCTCTGCTACTCTGCTCTCTTCTCCTCCACAGCAACACAGCCTACAGATTTACAGTTTATGGGCGCCTTGGCTCGCAATCATATTCACACTCTACTATGTCTGATGTTTGTTTGAAGCTGGGCTGGCCATAGCGCACATTCGAAAGCTTTGAAGTGCAAATGGCGGTCTGCTCTGCTGCACCCTATGGAGGGCCAGTGTAGAATAACCGCGGTGTGAGAGGAATACGCAGCCAGGGGATCATGTGTTGATAGTTGTTTCCTTGTGTGGGGATAGAGCGTCGCCAGCAACCCAGTGTGATGTAGGGTCAAGTTCAATCCAGACGCCAACACTGGTGGCCAGAACCTCCCTAGACAGCCAGGCAGCAGAGTAGAGCTGGAGGAGGAGTCAGGGCTCCTGAGGGCTGACCTGACTAAGTTGCTTAAAAAGCGTTTGCTAAATGGCACAGAATTGTTCTATTATATTACCTCCAGAATCAATGCAATGAGCCAACTTGAAAGGGAGAAGCAGAGTAGCAGTAAACATTCATCAATATGAAATCAAGTTTAATGGGGCAACCTCAGTTCAAACAAAGCACCTCCCCCGCCATTGTTTCGGTAAAAGGCTGAGGGATTGGGCAATGTAACCACTCAAATTCATAGGCAATGTAACCACTCTCAAATTCATAGGCAATGTAACCACTCTCAAATTCATAGGCAATGTAACCACTCTCAAATTCATAGGCAATGTAACCACTCTCAAATTCATAGGCAATGTAACCACTCTCAAATTCATAGGCAATGTAACCACTCTCAAATTCATAGGCAATGTAACCACTCTCAAATTCATAGGCAATGTAACCACTCTCAAGTTCATAGACAGAGCTATGGATGCAAGTACTGACCATCCATGATATCAACACTCTAGCTCTATGTTTTAAGGCTATACAGTGTTTGTTTACATTTACTTTGTTTACAAACATTGGAGTAAAACAAGCTAATAGTTTGGAGTTGAACTAAGCCCAAGAGGCATTTAGATTCTTCAAGAATCAATGTGTATATTGAATGAATACATCTATTGATGCTCATGGACACATCATCAGTGATGCAACCTGAGGTCATTTGGTGTTTGGGGCCTTTCAACATGAATTTATAAGGCCCTTTAACTGGAGATATTATATTTGTCTTTTAACTTTTACATTTTTTAAAACCTTGTTGTCTCCCCCTGTCAGTTTTGGAGATGTGCTGCTGTCCTCATTGGTGCTGATGTATTTATTCAGGCGGGTCTCCTTCAACCTCCGTCTCTGACACCCCCCCCTTTGATACTTTATTTTTACCCCACTCCACACCGTCAGCCACCAGCTGGCAGAGTGTGGCTTCTAATGCGCTCAAACCCTGGTGTTACTTAACACGTTTCCCTCGTGTTTACCATACATTTACCTCACAGGAGGTTGGTGGCATCTTAAATGGGGAGGACTGGCTCATGGTAATGGCTGGAGAGGAATCAGGGAATTGGTATCAAATACATCAAACATGTGGTTTCCATGTGTTTGATGACATTCCATTTGCTCCGTTCCAGCCATTATTATGAGTCGTCCTCCCCTCAGCAGCCTCCTGTGCTTTATCTCATATATCCAACATGGTCACCCACAGTGTATACCTCACTCACCACAGAACAACCCTTTCCCCTCAGGCAGACAACTCCCTCCTCATAGAGAGACAGAGAGACAGAGAAGCAGGAGGAATGAGCGATGAGGTTGACTGTCAGAGGACACTGAGACTTCCTGTCACTCCTTATCCTGTCTGGGTACTGGCCTGGGTATGCTACACTGTATCTGTGTGTATATACACTGTATTTGTGTATATCTGTGTGTGTACGAGTGTGTGTGCCTGTCTATATGTGCTTGTGCACAGTTGTGTGTTTATGAATGTGTGCGGTGTGCTTGGGTATAAATAAGAGCATGTGTGTGCAACGTGTGTAAGAGCATGTAATGTGTGCATCTCTGTGTGTGTGTGAAGAAGAGAGAGGGACATGAGGGGGAACGCTGCGGTGCTTATATGTCAACCAGTGCTGGAGGGGCCGATGACTCCAATCCTCACCCACAGGAAGTGAAGGAGCATGGCTGACTTACCCCCTTCTCCTTGTCTCCCTTTTCTCACCCTGTCCCTCAGAAATGTAGATAAAGCATCAGTCCCTACCTGTCCCTGCCTCGCTCTGAAACACACGCACGCACGCACGCACGCACGCACGCACGCACACACACACACACACACACACACACACACACACACACGCGTTACTTCAACCCTAACCCTCTCTCAGGAAAAAAGGGAAAATGAACACTACAACAAGCCAACACTTGAGATATTTCCTTCCCTCTGTTTAATTAAACAGACTCCATCTGCTCTTTTGGTTCGCTTCTTCTTTTCTTCTGCAATATTGACTATGGTTGTTCTCGTGATTCTTTCTTATGGCTCTGTTCTAGCCTGTTCTAACCATGAGTGTCTGTATTAACACTGGAAACATGTCACGTGTGTGTGGAGGAGGGGTCATTTGTTCTGCTTAAAGGTTCCGTGCCTAATCTTTTTCAGATCATTCAACCTCTGTTCATGTGCCACACAGACATGTATGGAATAAAAATTATGTTGTTTTTGTCACATAATCCCCATTGAGATGCTGGTCGTTATTTTGAGTGACAAGTGAAGTTTGAATGTCTCAGAGAGAGTACAGTTGAAGTCAGAAGTTTACATACACTTAGGTTGGAGTCATTAAAACTCGTTTTTCAACCACTGCACAAATGTCTTGTTAACAAACTATAGTTTTGGCAAGTAGGTTATGACATCTACTTTGTGCATGACACAAGTCATTTGTCCAACAATTGTTGACAGAGATTTTTAAACTTATAATTCACTGTATCACAATTCCAGTGGGTCAAAAGTTTACATACACTAAGTTGACTGTGCCTTTAAACAGCTTGGAAAATTCCAGAAAATTATCTCATGGCTTTAGAAGCTTCTGATAGGCTAAATGACATTATTTGAGTCAATTGGAGGTGTACTTGTGGATGTATTTCAAGGCCTACCTTCAAACTCAGTGCCTCTTTGCTTGACATCATGGGAAAATATAAAATAAATCAGCCAAGACCTCAGAAGAAAATGTAGACCTCTGCAAGTCTGGTTCGTCCTTAGTACGCAAGTATAAACACCATGGGACCACGCAGCCGTCATACCGCTCAGGAAGGAGAAGCGTTCTGTCTCCTAGAGATGAACGTACTTTGCTGCGAAAAGTGCAACTCAATCCCAGAACAACAGCAAAGGACCTTGTGAAGATGCTGGTACAGGTACACAAGTATCTATAGCCACAGTAAAACGAGTTCTATATCGACATAACCTGAAAGGCTGCTCAGCCAGGAAGAAGCCACTGCTCCAAAACCGCCATAAAAAAGCCAGACTACGGTTTTCAACTGCACATGGGGACCAAGATAGTACTTTTTGGAGAAATGTCCTCTGGTCTAATGAAACACAAATAGAACTGTTTGGCCATAATGACCATCATTATGTTTGGAGGAAAAAGGGGGATGTTTGTAAGCCGAAGAACACCATCCAAACCCTGAAGCACGGGGGTGGCAGTATCATGTTGTGGGGGTGCTTTGCTGCAGGAGGGACTGGTGCACATCACAAAATAAATGGCATCATGAGGTAAGAAAATGATGTGGATATATTGAAGCAACATCTCAAGACATCAGTCAGGAAGTTAAAGCTTGGTCGCAAATGGGTCTTCCGAATGAACAATGACCCCAAGCATACTTCCAAAGTTGTGGCAAAATGGCTCAAGGACAACAAAGTCAAGGTATTGGAGTGGCCATCACAAAGCCCTGATCTCAGTCCCATAGAAAATTTGTGGGCAGATCTGAAAAAGTGTGTGCGAGCAACCAAAATTCACCCAACTTATTATGGAAAGCTTGTGGAAGGCTACCCAAAACGTTTGACCCAAGTTAAGCAATCTAAAGGCAATGCTACCAAATACTAATTGAGTGTATGTAAACTTGACCCACTGGGAATGTGATGAAAGAAATAAAAGCTGAAATACTATTATTATTATTATTCTGACATTTCACGTTCTTAAAATAAAGTGTTGATCCTAACTGACCTAAGACAGGGAATTTTTACTCTGATTAAATGTCAGGAATTGTAAAAAACTGAGTTTAAATGTACTTGGCTAAAGTGTATGTAAACTTGCGACTTCAGCTGTATCTGTATCTGATTGAGTGTGTATAATCTCAGTGTATACAAATTAGAAATGTAAGATTTAAATATGTGTGGGTTTTTTGTTTGAACTATGTAATTCTTCAATGTATATGTCAAATATTTGTTCTCCTTTTGAGTGCATCTGTTTTTAGTGTGTACCATAGTGTGTGTGTACCATAGTGTGTACCATAGTGTGTGCGTGTACCATAGTGTGTGTGTACCATAGTGCGTATGCGTATGTACCATAGTGTGTGTGTGTGTGTGTTTAAAAGGCAAGGCGTTATGTCAGTGTGTTAAAGCTGATTTGACACTACAGTATGGCTGTGGACTGGCTGGCTGCGGGTGTGTATTTTGACCCTAATGGCTGACCACCGCCTGCGATCTGTCTGTCTGTCTGTCTGTCTGTCTGTCTGTCTGTCTGTCTGTCTGTCTGTCTGTCTGTCTGTCTGTCTGTCTGTCTGTCTGTCTGTCTGTCTGTCTGTCTGTCTGTCTGTCTGTCTGTCTGTCTGTCTGTCTGTCTGTCTGTCTGTCTGTCTGTCTGTCTGTCTGTCTGTCTGTCTGTCGTCTGTCTGTCTGTCTGTCTGTCTGTCTGTCTGTCTGTCTGTCTGTCTGTCTGTCTGTCTGTCTGTCTGTCTGTCTGTCTGTCTGTCTGTCTGTCTGTCTGTCTGTCTGTCTGTCTGTCTGTCTGTCTGTCTGTCTGTCTGTCTGTCTGTCTGTCTGTCTGTCTGTCTGTCTGTCTGTCTGTCTGTCTGTCTGTCTGTCTGTCTGTCTGTCTGTCTGTCTGTGAGTCTGTGAGTCTGTGAGTCTGTGAGTCTGTGAGTCTGTGAGTGTCACAGTTTTCAGCCTGCGGTATACACTGCTCTCGTGCTGGCTGGTGCTGAAGGTTAGCCAAAGGGTCAACTTCTGAATGCTATGGACTCACAGGGTAATAATACTTGGCTAACCCAAGGGTGCGTGTTTGTGTGAGAAGAAATTTAGCTAAAAACCAGTGGCCTGCTTTGCATACCGTATGTGCTGTGCATATCCATATGTGTGTATTTAAACATATAATTTTACATTTGTTTGCGGGTTGCTTCTTGTGCATGCGTCTTCAGTATGCCCTTGTGAGTCTGCATGTATTCCTTGTATCTATCTCTGGATCTGTAGATGTGCAGTAATCCAGGTAAGTAAAAAAACAACAAGCAGTTTAATCATGGGAGTCTTGTGTGTGAACATGCCCTTCAAATTACTGATGCTATACATCACTCCCATAGCATACATCTTACCTACTGTATGGTGCAGTACACGGTCACACTGAATAGATTATGCAAAACAATCCTAACAATGATCATTTTCAGCTCTCTGATGGTGGGATCTGCATGACTCAAGGGTACAGCAGCGGCTACTTATTTAAGATTAAAAACAGACTGTGTGAAATCCAGGCTCTTCGTATGTAATAGAACTGAACATTGCAGTAAATGTAACTCATTCCAACCATTAGCTCCTTATTCATTTTGCGGTGAGAATCATTTCTGTCGGGTTTGAAGGAGTTTTAACCGAGTTGACCGCAAAGGAAAATAGAAACTGATGGAAGGATGAGGAGAGAGGAGGAAAGGACACAGAGGAGATGGATAGTGGTCTGAGAGGGAGGAGGGGACAGAGAGAAGCAAACAAGTTTCCTTTTTGGGGGGCTTTTTAAAAGGTCAATTCTTGCAGTTGGCTGGAATCTAAGCGTTTTCTCTTCCTCTTATTGAGGTCTGTCATATCACCCATTTCTCACCATCCCTCTCCTTCCCATCGTTTCTGTTTGGTTTCTGGTCTGCTGGTCATGGTTAGGGTTAGCCATGTTGAATGTGACGCAGGTACCATGGTGTTTTAGTCTGGAGGTCATGACCAGCGTTAATGTGAAGGTCAGTATCAGAGGAAGGTGCCTTCTTTATTTCAGTCCCCTGTGATGGACTGTCCATGTCACCCCCTCCTCCCTCCCTGCTCGCTCTGCGGTGATACAGTTGTAAAGTGTAACCTTGGAGACAGGAGGTAATCATCCATCCCATAACTACCCTTTCAATGTCCCCCTCTTTCTCACCTCTCCTCCTCTCCTCCCTTCCTCCGGGGTGGCACGGACAGTTGTTTAGCTATTTTATCACGTTTACAGTATTTTTGCTAAATTATTCTCTCTCGCTTTCCTCCCTCTCTTTTCACTTTCCTCCGTTTGTCCTGTGGAAGGACATTTGTTTTCCTGTGGGGGAAGAGGGTAATCGACGTCGAGAGAGGACTTATTGATTAGAAAGCATGGAGCAGGAGAGAGTGAGAGGAGACAGAGAAAGTGAGTGAGAGAGAGAGGGAGAGAGAGGTGACAAGATGACACACCAAGCACATGACACATACAATGTACAAGCACAATATCTGATGACTGGACATAGAGGACAGTATATAAACACACACACCCACCCACACACACACTCCTAGAAAAAAAGGGGCAATCTAGAACTTAAAAGGGCTCTTCGGCTGTCCCCATATGAGAACCCTTTGAATATTTTTTGTTTGTTCCAGGTAGTACACTTTTGGGTTCCATGTAGAACCCTTTTCACAAAAAGGGTTCTATGTGGAACGGAAACTAGTTCTCCTATGTTGACAGCCGAATAACCCTTTTGGAACCCTTTTTCTAAGAGAGTACAAACACATTCATATATTCAGATCTCAACAAGCTGCATGTTTTCTACCCACATGCAGCTCCGACAGGTTCATATATTATAAATATCATTGTGACAGAACGTATACCAGTAAATGTAGAAAAGAGAACACATGACATGCAATATCTATAGGAGTTTATCAAGGGACCAAATTTCACGCACAGCTATGCATGAAGAGACGTCTTTATGTGAAGGCAGACATATGTTCACAGTTTGCACTCCACGCCACACAGCCAGAGTCAACATAACACAACACTACCAGCCAACGCGTGTGTGACTGTGACTGTGTGGTAAAGAGCCCTTGAAAGTAGATGGCAGGAAGAGTTGTACGGACTGTTGACTTTCATCACAGTATGACAGAACACACGGCTTCAGCACAGACCCCAGTGACACTGACAGCTACTCATCCACACGTCTGTTTCCATGGCTCCCCAAATCCTGAAGCCGTGTGACAGGCAGGGCTCTGACTGAGGAGACCACGGAGGAGTGTTGCAGACAGAGGATTTGACACTGTTGTTATCTGTGTGATAGGATAATTATCTCTCATATTCAGCATTCCAGACTAGAACAGAGAACAACTGGTAAACATCCGAACACACACACCCGGCTATGAACACATTAATATCTACACTAGACAGGCAATCGACAAACGGCTTGTCGCACGCCCTGTAGAATTATGGGTACCGGCGCACACAGATTTCCTATACATTAGTGATGATTGACATGGATGAGACAACTTATTGGCTAGATCAACGTAGATACAGCACAAACAAACACACAAATGGTGAATTGACAGTGAGTGGATTGCTGCACACAGTGTAATTTACTGTGGTGATTGACATGCAGATACAGTATACAGTGTGGCTGGGCTGCATTATATACTGTATGTACTGAGGGTAGGCAATCTCTATACACAGCAGATCAAACGGTTCAATGTCAACTGGTTGAAAGTGTGGCACCAGTGAGTGACTTGGGGCTGTGGAGCCATGGTGAGGTGGAGATGGAGAGGTGAACCTCTAATCAATACCTTCAATCCATTGATTAGCTGCAGAGTAATGACAGGCAGCAGACCCTGGGACCACCCATACGTAGAATGTATGCACACATGACTGTAAGTCGCTTTGGATAAAAGCGTCTGCTAAATGGCATATATTATTATTATTATTATTACAATGTGGTCCTGAAGACTGTGTGTGTGTGTCCATATGTCCACACATGTGTGCCTGAGTGTGAGAGAACAGCAGGTAGGCTAACTAACTACAGGACGTAAAGCCACTAGTGGAGCCTGCAGCGGTGGACACCTGTGTGAAGCATCCTGAGAGACTGGCTCTTATTTACTTCACTCCACTACCTGGTGTATTGAGTCAGCCTCAGCCCTCTTAGACAGGCTCTGCTGCAGCTGGCTGCCTGTATACCTGCCTTCCTGGCTGTGTGCCTGTAAACCTGTCTGGCTGGCTGCCTGTAAACCTGCCTGCCTGTATTCCTGCCTGCCTGTAAACCTGGCTGTCTGTATACCTGCCTGCCTGCATACATGCCTGCCTGGCTCCCTACCTGTATACCTGCCTGCCTGCTTGGCTGGTTGCCTGTATACCTGCCTGGATGGATGGCTGTATACCTGCCTGCCTGGCTCTCTGCTCCCGCAAGCCCAGGGGCCTCTGCTGCTACTGGTGTGTGATATGCTATGCTTGCCCTGCTAGCATTAACACATTAGCATCACTGTTTATACACCCCCTGAGGTCACACACACACACACCTGTTTACTCCTGGACTGGTGGTGTAATGAGATGGCCTTATGTATAGTGGGATGGGACAGTTTCACCATCAGACTGATAATGACTCCTAGGGATGTTGATGGACTCTGTCTATATTTGTATTAACCAAGGAATCAATGTCACTTCTCCACGTTGCCCTGGATACAGAAGTCTGCTAAATGACCCAATAATGATAACAATGACAGCACTATTTAAAGATTGGCTTTTAAAACCACAGGTAGAGGGACACAGTCAAATGAAGAGAGTAATGAGGATACAAAGAGGTGGAAAGAGAGAGAGGGAGAGAGAGAGAGAGAGAGAGAGAGAGAGAGAGAGAGAGAGAGAGAGAGAGAGGGAGAGAGAGAGAGAGGGAGAGGGAGAGGGAGAGGGAGAGAGAGAGAGAGAGAGAGAGAGAGAGAAGGGGGAATACACAATCAATGATCAGTGAAGTAGCATTAGCATTGTTCACACATCCCCAGCCTCCTCCCTCCCCTCCCCTTCCTCTTGCGGCCTCTCTTCTTGCTTGCTGCAGTGTTACCATGGTGACCGAGAAATGTGGGAATACCTCTGTCCTACAGAGAGAAGGAGAGGTAGAGAGACAGTGAGAGAGAGAAAGAAGTGAAAGCAGGGAGAGGTATAGTGAGACAGAGAAAAGAGAGAGAGAGTGAGGGAAGAAGATGCAAAGAGCATGGGGAACGAAAGCAGACGTGCTGACTGACTGAGTAGACATTAAAGGCCTTGTTCTGTACTTAGAGGAGCCGTTAAAGCATGGAACATCATGATTGTACACCTCACATCACACACACACCTCTGCTGTGAGGCCACTGTTACTATGACAACCTGTGGCCTAAAATAGTCCACTCTAACCCCCTTTGCTTCCATAGCGTGCCTTGTTTTTGTTATTCTCTTCCTTGTTACCTGAAACTCCCACCCCACCTCCGCCCTTTCCCCTACGCCCACACCCTCAACCCGGTGAAGTGACTGTTGTATTCATAGGGGCTCAGTCTGTCTGAGGGTCTGATGTACCCCTCTCTTTCCCCCTTGTTGCCATCCTATCCTCTACCCGTCTCTCACCTTCCTGCCATCTCCTGCAAAGATTCAGTTCAAATTCATTTTATTGGCAGCTTGTGTTTCCATGGAAACATCTTGAAACCATGGCAACTATTTGAATTGAGCCAAACGCTTCTTTCAAAACTGCTGCATTCATCCCCCTCTCTACCTCCTTTTCTCCCATCCTCCCTCCCCTCTCTCTCGCTCCCTCCATATCGGCACTGTGTTGCTATTTCATCCAGTCAACTAGTGTGTGTGTGTGTGTGTGTTTGTGTAAGCATGTGCAAGAAATCGGCAAGTGACAGTTGTGTGTTGGTGAGCATGTGCAAATGTCTCCAGAGTGTTAGAGTGAGCATGTAAGCCGGTTTGCATAAGTGTGAGAGTATATGCCTTCTGCTGTCTACCTGCCATGTGAGCTAAGCATGATTATGTTTGTGTTCCCAATCCTCCCCTCCTTTCTCCCTGCACCTTGACTCTTCTCAAGTGTTACGCAAGAACATACTGACCTGTCTGTCTGTCTGTCTGTCTGTCTGTCTGTCTGTCTGTCTGTCTGTCTGTCTGTCTGTCTGTCTGTCTGTCTGTCTGTCTGTCTGTCTGTCTGTCTGTCTGTCTGTCTGTCTGTCTGTCTGTCTGTCTGTCTGTCTGTCTGTCTGTCTGTCTGTCTGTCTGTCTGTCTGTCTGTCTGTCTGTCTGTCTAACTCCTCCCCCTGGGTTCCTGCCTCTCACCCTGGCTTATAGCATGCAGTCTCTCTCTTTATCACGTGAACCGTGAACAGTGCTGCTGCTGCACTTCCTATGTGAAGCTGAGCAACGTGGATCCATCCAGACCTGCCTGCCTGAGCAGCCCTCTCCTGGCTACAGGTGGGATTGGCACAGAGCACACAACGGACCAACACCATGAACCAATGACCAGAGACAAAGAGCGAGAGGGAAAGAGAAAAAAGCCAAATCATACCCATAGTCCATGGTAAACCATATGTGTTGGAGACCGGATGGTTTATGTCAGAGCCAAGTGATGCGCACTTACTATATCCAGATAGCACATAAAGTATACAGGCGTTTTAGGCCAAATGGCTCTCACCACAGGGTTCACCCAGTCAAACATATTTAGTACCTCATTTACTGGGCTTAATAGATGGGAGGTGGGATAGTGTAGCACTGGGAATGGATGGCCAGGGCCAGGATACAGCCAGCACATCATGGTTACATATGGCTAATTGCTTCGAGGAGGCTCTTCAACAGTAATACTTTGGAGTTTCTAAACCATGCAATCCTGAGTAAGTCTCTGCATAGCTTGATCCCATGACTACCGCTGCAGAGTTAGCGTCTAGCAACCATCAAAGAGATCATTTTTTCAGTTTGGTTGATGTAAGAGGAGTTTCTTTCATATTAGGGCTTTGATTGTGACGGTGAAACTAGCAATGTAAAAAGATGTCTCCTACAGAAGAAGAACACAGATACAGACAATGCTCTCAGTGACTTGACTTCAAAAGCCCCAAAAAGACCAGCTGTCAAAAGTGTGAAATCTAATCTGGCCTACTTCAGATTCGTTGGATATAATGGATATCTTACTGCTGTTAAGACGCTTTCGCAGGCTGTGATTTTATCTCCTGGATCTGATTGTAAGACCCTGATTATACACACATGGGGAACCTAATAACACTACTAATGACATCACTCTCTTTACTCACAGTCTAAAATGTACAGATAAAAACGTGTAATAATTTGAGAGGAAGAGAAGTGGGGAGAAAGAGAGAAGGGGAGAGAGAAAATAGAGGGGGAATATCCCTGTGCTTCCCCCAACCTTTTCATTTTCAATCGTTTGTTCTTTTCTCTCCCGCTCTGTCTTAAAATAAAAGCATTTCCATTCCCCCACAGCCAGTAAAGTGTAATTAGCGTAATTGTTTTAATGAAAAGGCCTCCGGGCGTTTTCCTTCTGCCAGTCTGTGATAGCAGATGAGTTCACTCACCTAAAACGCAAGTGTCCCCAAGAAAAAACACCAATCAGAAACAGAATAAAAAGCACATCAGTTTTTACTCTTCATCAAATAACATGAATAGAAATGTAGTGAGAATATGAATCATTAGTAAAGTACCCCAGTAATACTACATATAACAGAACACAGTAATAAACATACTGCAGATGAAAGCACTTTATTCACAAGTCAATTCCCCAAAGACCTGCTCAGGATTTATACGGTGAGAGAGAGAAAAAAATAATTACCAAGCCTTGAAATGAATAAAAGGTATATTCAGTTATCTGGGTCTTTGAAGATGGGCAGAGAGTAAGCAAATGGAATTGAGCACACAGTGGTTTTCTAGTGCTGTGGGGCCCATGAGAACAAGCCCTATCTCCCAAAGTGCAGAGATTAGTAGGTGGTTCAACCAGCTCCTGGACTCTGGGGAAGGGAGTGAGTGGGTTGGGCCGCAGTAATGAGAGAGATGATTGATACAGGCTGAAGCACAACCACGGCCATGAAAAGACTGAGTTTTACATTCAAGGATCTGGAAGTCAGGCAGGGACTTTATGAGAGCCGTTTTGAGATAGAGAAGAACGGGGGATGATATCATGAGGAAACTCACGCTCACAGAGACACACACAGATGCACAACAAATACACACAGACAGACGGGGACACACACACGCAGTGGCTTCATGCCCATAGGGGGCACAAAGGCATGTGCCCCTCAGATTTGTCCTGTTTTAAACATTTTCAGGTTGAAAGGGCTCTATTCAGTCAGATCCGCTTTAGCCGACATCCACAGTGGTTGTTTTAGTAGTGTCTGAGGTGGAACTGCGTTAGAACTGTCAAATCCACAAGCGGCTCCTGAATTATACCTAAAGTGGACATTGCCAGTGGCCGCACAGAGAAATCCCATGCAGCATTGTTTACAAGTTTGAACACTGAAATGTGAGATGTAATTTACACCTTGATTACGATTATTTTGTAGAATTTTTTTCAACTTTCTCATTCAGAACTTCTAATGCTAGTGGGGCGGGTGTGGCTCACTGGCGTAATGCAGTTCCTCTGGACCCCTGCAAGGTCACTGATTTGACGGCTCCAACGTAGTTACGACACCGCCAAACATCCTCTATGTGGGTGTCTGCTATCACTGGTTAACGCTAAATTAATTACTAAATGTAAGTCCACATTTTATCATCATTTCAAGCATAGTGATGGCTGCATCATGTTATACAGTGGGGCAAACAAGTATTTAGTCAGCCACCAATTGTGCAAGTTCTCCAACTTAAAAAGACGAGAGGCCTGTAATTTCATCATAGGTACACTTCAACTATGACAGACAAAATGAGAAAAATCCAGAAAATCACATTGTAGGATTTTAATTAATTAATTTGCAAAGAAAAAGTTGTGGAAAGGTGTCTTTATACTGATAACAAGTTCAAACAGGTGCCATTAATACAGGTAACGAGTGGAGGACAAGGAGCCTCTTAAAGAAGAAAGTTACAGGTCTGTGAGAGACAGAAATCTTGCTTGTTTGTAGGTGACCAATAACCTAAAATACATTTGCAAACATTTCTAAAAACATGTTTTCACTTTGTCATTATGATGTGTACATTGTGGGAGAAAAAAGATTTAATCAATTTTGAATTCAGGCTGAAACACAACACAATGTGGAATATATCAGGGGTATGAATGCATTCTGAAGGCACTGTACCAGTGTGGCAACTCCTAAGGCATGAAAAGCATCATTAATTAAAATGACAATTGAATAGGTAAAGAGGTATGTTTAGATAACCTATGCAGAAAAATATTCCTATACCTAAATATACCTATTTTTCTTACATAGAATTAGGCATAATGATTATGGCTCTAGATTGCTGTCAGTTGTTTGAAAATGCTACATTCTCCAACTTGTCCAAGTATAAACACAAAGTTGTCCTTTCCTTTCCAGTCACACAATTGAATGTAGGAGAAAATAACACAGTAGGTCTGGTGGAAGAAAAGAGAAAGAAAGAGCATATGTTTTCTGTTTTTTATTGTTGTAGTATCATCTTTTCACATGTATTATTATTACATGTACTAGAATAGCCACACAGTCAGATAGGGATGCTGGAGATCATTTTGATGGATAACACAAGAGGGCAACTGTAGGTGTGCAGAGTTTCAGACTGATAACTTTCAGGAATGGGTGAGCTACATGGCATTTTAGCATGAAGTCACCCAGGTGTCCCACACACAAGTTGCCCAAATGTACCCAAGTGGCTGAATTGGTGAAATGACCTATAACTATATAGCGGCAGATTTGCACCGGGGCCTGCCAGTCGGAGTCGCTATCACTGTGAAAGAAAACATTAAAATATTTGTATTGTATGAGCCTTTATCATCACATAAAAAATAAACAGATATGTATTGATTGTATAGAGCAGAGGGAACAGTCACTAAGGTGTCCCATTCAACTCCGCCATTGTTAGTGTATATATATATCCATAGATACATACACACACACACACACACACCCAAACAAACCAACACACACACACAAAAACAAACTACACATTTCATTGCAAAAATATATATATATATTTATTTTTTATATATATAATATATATATATATGTTTATATTTCATAAAACGGCATTAGCACTTACCCGTCCAGAAGTACGTCCTGTCCTTGCAGAAACAGCTCCTCAGTTCATTTGAATGATAACACTCCAAGATTCCTCAAACAAAAAAATCTGTCCTTCTGCCCCTGAACAGGCAGTTAACCCACTGTTCCTAGGCCGTCATTGAAAATAAGAATTTGTTCTTAACTGACTTGCCTTAGATGGTCATCTACATTCTCCAAACGCCAAAGTTGCACCAAACATCACATTTCAAAGTGTTTTTGTCGCTCCTGCTTCTCTATGTTCCATTTCCAAACATCTCATTTTGAAGTTAAGTTTAGACACTCATTCCTGAACTGTTAAGGTAAGGGTTAAGATTTGGGAAAGGTTAAAACGTCAAATAAAAAGCCAGTGTCCACGACTGGGATCGAACACGCAACCTTCTGACCCAAGATTACTTACATTTACATTTAAGTCATTTAGCAGACGCTCTTATCCAGAGCGACTTACAAATTGGTGCATTCACCTTATGACATACAGGAACAGCCACTTTACAATAGTGCATCTAAATATTTTAAGGGGGGGGGGGTGAGAAGGATTACTTTATCCTATCCTAAGTATTCCTTAAAGAGGTGGGGTTTCAGGTGTCTCCGGAAGGTGGTGATTGACTCCGCTGTCCTGGCTCGTGAGGGAGTTTGTTCCACCATTGGGAGCCAGAGCAGCGAACAGTTTTGACTGGGCTGAGCGGGAACTGTACTCCCTCAGTGGTAGGGAGGCGAGCAGGCCAGAGGTGGATGAACGCAGTGCCCTTATTTGGGTGTAGGGCCTGATCAGAGCCTGGAGGTACTGAGGTGCCGCTTCCCTCACAGCTCCGTAGGCAAGCACCATGGTCTTGTAGCGGATGCGAGCTTCAACTGGAAGCCAGTGGAGAGAGCGGAGGAGCGGGGTGACGTTACTTGATGGTAATAGCGCTCACTGTTACCGCTAGTGGCCCGGCTTTGACGGGGTATTTCCCGATGTCCTCAGGACACGGATAGACCTACAACCTGGCTGTTTATTTTTCAGTCTTGCATCTTGTTTTGAGCTATTGGTTATGAATGTATGCTTGTGTGCTCGTGTGAATGCACATGTACTGTACCAGTCAAACGTTTGGAATCACCTCACTCATTCAAGGGATTTTCTTTTTATTTGTACTATTTTCTACATTGTAGAATAATAGTTAAGACATCAACACTATGAAATAATACATATGGAATCATGTAGTAACCAAAAGTGTTAAATAAATCAAAATAGATTTTATATTTGAGATTCTTTCAAAGTTGCCTTGATGACAGCTTTGCACACTTCTTGGCATTCTTCAACCAGCTTCCTGAGGTAGTCACCTGTAATGGATTTCAATTAACAGGTGTGCCTTTGTTAAAAGTTCATTTGTGGAATTTCTTCCTTCTTAATGCTTGAATCTCAACCAGTTGTGTTGTGACAAGGTAGGGTGGTATACAGAAGATAGCCCTATTTGGTAACAGACCAAGTCCATATTATGGCAAGAACAGCTTAAATAAGCAAAGAGAAATGACAGTCCATCATTACTTTAAGACATGAAGGTCGGTCAGTCTGGAAAATGTAAAGAACTTGGAAAGTTTCTTCAAATGCAGTCGCACCATCAAACGCTGTGATGAAACTGGCTCTCATGAGGACCGCCACAGGAAAGGAAGACCCAGTGTTACCTCTGCTGCAGAGGATAAGTTTATTAAAGTTAATCACCATCCTCAGAAATTATAGCCCAAATAAATGCTTCACACAGTTCAAGTAACAGACACATCTCAACATCAACTGTTCAGAGGAGACTGTGTGAATCAGGCCTTCATGGTTGAATTGCTGCAAAGAAACCACTACTAAAGGACACCAATAATAAGAAGAGACTTGCTTGGGCCAAGAAACACAAGCAATTGACATTAGACTGGTGGAAATCTGTCCTTTCATCTGATGAGTCCAAATTTGAGATTTGTGGCTCCAACTGCCGTGTCTGTGAGATGCAGAGTAGGTGAACAGATGATCTTCGCATGTGTGGTTCCCACCATGAGGCATGGAAGAGGAGGTGTGATGGTGTGGGGGTGCTTTGCTGGTGACACTGTCTGTGATTTATTTAGAATTCAAGGCAAACTTAACCAGCATGGCTACCATAGCATTCTGCAGCGATATGCCATCCCATCTGGTTTGCGCTCAGTGGGACTATCATTTGTTTTTCAACAGGACAATGACCTAACACACCTCCAGGCTACTTGGCCAAGATGAGAGTGATGGAGTGCTGCATCAGATGACCTGAGGACTCCACAATCACCCGACCTCAACCCAATTGAGATAGTTTGGGATGAGTTGGGCCGCAGAACAAAGAAAAAAGGCGCCAACAAGTGCTCAGCATATGGGGTAACTCCTTGAAGACGGGGTTGGAAAGCATTACAGGTGAAGCTGGTTGAAGAGAATGCCAAGAGTGTGTAAAGCTGTCATCAAGGCAAAGGGTGGCTACCTTGAAGAATCTCAGATATAAAATATATTTTGATTTATTTGAACACTTTTGGTTAATAAATGATTCCCTGTGTGTTATTTCATAGTGTTGATGTCTTCACTATTATTCTACAATGTAGAAAATAGTAAAAATAAAGAAAACCCCTTGAATGAGTAGGTGTGTCCAAACTTTTGACCGGTACTGTATGTGCACGTGTGTGTGTGTGTGTGTGTGTGTGTGTGTGTGTGTGTGTGTGTGTGTGTGTGTGTGTGTGTGTGTGTGTGTGTGTGTGTGTTTTAGCAACTGAACATGGATTGTGTTAGAGTATCTATGCTGTAATTGGTAAGAGAGAGTGGACTATGTATAGGTGGATGAGCTGTACTGTATGATGTTCCTGTGTTTCCTCCTCTGTGACTCATTTGGTTCTTATACTGTAATTACACGGTGGAGACTCGCTCCCTCCCCTGCTTCTTCTCCCCTCCTCCTCTCCCTCTCTCTCTTTCCTCCAACTCTGTGATTGCATGTATAATTAGTGGCATAATTATAGTTCTCTCCATCTCACTGTTTCAGGAGCTCTGTCTCTTCTGAACACCTCTCTGTTTCAACCCCATCTCGCTCTCTCTCTCCCCTGGGTTAGTCTGTCTGTCACTCTCTCTGAAGATGTCTCTCTGTCTCTAGCTGTGTGAGAAGGAGCTATGCTAATATTGGGATGATGATAGAGATTCTGGTCTACTCCTGGGCTGCAGTGGCCTGGTTTCATCATTAATTATTCATTATTAATTCAGGAATCTCAAACTTTAAAAGCCTTGAGGTGTGTCACTGTGAGAAGCAAAACAAAATGCATTATTTCTCTTCAAAGCCACTTTTTTCCCCCGAACTCACAAAAAAACACAATGTGTGTGTGTGCGTGAGAGAGAGAAAGAGAGAGGGGGGATGGGGGTGTAGGTTCCCCATGTATTAAAATTATTTTATTTTTTAAATATTGAAAATATGTGAAAGCTTGCAAATGTTGTCCCAGTAGGTACAATTAGTTTGATTGCTTAGCAACAGAAAGTGACATCAGAGAGTGTGAAATGGTGAGAAAGCTCAGATGAAGCATTGGTTCCATGTTACATCTCCTTTGTTTGTAGTGTTTCAAGGAGTTGTTTACCTACACTTTTAGATCACATTATCATAGCTGCTCTGTGCTTTAAATCAGAAACACTTAAAACGCTGATTTCATAAATAGAAACATTTAAAAAACAAAGGAGAGCTATTTAGAATCACACATGCACTTCGATGGAGCATACAGTGGAGCTAGTTCTAAAGTTAAATGTTTTTTGCTCTACTGTAAACCAAGCTACTACAAAACAACCATGTCCTACTTAACAAAGCCACAGGGTTTCCCTCTGCCTTTACAAGTTCAAATAATGACGTGTGCAAACTTCATTATTTTCACTTTTGACCAACATGAAACCAATGGCAAAAGATTTGAGTTCTTTCACTTTCAATATGGACCCTTATGTCGGCCATACCTAAGTACAGCGGTCTATATATAGTGTAGGCCAGGCCGTCAATAATGTACTGTATCTTCTTCAGAAAAAATACATTGCTATAAGGAGTCTATATGGAAGCTTGGCCTGATGCTATGGTTGATGTAGTTGTAGTTAATGACCTGTCAATCTAAGGATCCTGTATGGGCTGGTCAGTGTTAGGGTCCTCAGTGGTTGAGCCACTATACTCTCACTCCCTCTGAGGTAACTCATGGCTACAGTCAGTCAGTCCGATGGCCAACTAAGCCCTGAAGTCTCAGTGAAAGCATATTAAAACATAAGGAGGCCCAGAGACATGGATAGTCCTAGTCCTCACAACTCAGCCCACTTGATAAACTCTCTCAGTGCTCTCTCCACTTTAATCTATTGTAACTCTTGTGTTGTCAGACCGATGAATAGCGGGCTCCACCAGGGGCCTGGTTGGTTGGGGCTGCAGCGCACCGTGCAAGGCTTTCATTTAGTGTGCAAGGCGCGCGGCGGTCTTTCCCAACGGAGACGGTGCTGTGTTTGTTTTGCGGGTGTTTAAATTAGCGGTAATGTTTGCTCAGTAATGACGTGGGAGAGCTAATTAGGGCAGTGTTGATGGGTGCTTTAATTAGTCTCAAGTGTGTTATGCTAATGAGACCCTAATTTGTGTGTGTATGCGTGAGTGTCTATATATGTGTGAGTATGAGTTTGGTTGTAAGTAAGTAGTAATTCTTAAGATATATGATGCTGGGACACGCATGGTTGACTAGTGATCTCCCTTTACGCAGCCTGTGTATCCAGCTAAGTGCTAAGAGGCTTTGGTCTGAGAGCCTCTTCCTCCACTCCCATACCTATTACCTACCCTCCACACCCCCTACACTACCCTCCACTCCCAATCCCCATACCTATTACCTACCCTCCACATACCTATTACCTACCCTCCACTCCCCCATTATTACCTTCCCTCCACACACCTACACTGCCCTCTACTCCCATACCTATTACCTACCCTCCACACACCTACACTACCCTCCACCCCAATCCCCATACCGAATACCTGCCCTTCACATACCCTCCATCCCCATGCCTGTTACCTGCCCCTCCACATACCTATTATCTACCCTACCCCCAGTTGACATACCTACCCTCCACTCCGCATACCTATTACCTACCGCACTCACCTATTATCTACCCTGCCCCAATTGACATACCTACCCTCTACTCCGCATACCTGTTACCTGCCGCACCCCCACACCTGGCCATCTACCCTACCCCCCAATTGGACATACCTACTCCTCCACTCCGCATACCTGTACCTGTCCTACCCTCCACTCCCCATACCTATTGCCTGCCTAACCTGCCCTCCACTCACAATACCTATTACCAACTCTACCTCCACTCCCCCATACCAATTACCTACCCTACTATCCCAATACATATGACCTACCCTCTACTCCCCATACCTATTACCTACCCTCCATTCCCCATACCTATTACCCACACCCCAAACCTATCCTAATCCTGCCCTCTCCATACCTATTACCTGCCCTATGCTAACATCCACTCACCATACCCTGCCTCCACTCCACTTACCATGCCTGTTACCTGCTCTACCCTCCATTCACCATACCCATTACCTACCATACCCTTCACTCCCAATGCCTATTACCACCCTCCACTCTCCATACCTATCACTTACCCTCCACCCCACTCCACATAACTATTACCTACCCTACACTCCACTCCCATACAATTTACCTACTCTACCCCTCCACTCCCCATATCAGTGCCTACCCTCCACTCCCCCATACCTACCCTCCACTCCACATTCCCTCCACTCCCCATAACCTACCCTCCACCATCACATTCCCTCCACTCCCCCATATCTATTACCTAACCTCCACTCCCATACACAATACCTACCCACACCTCCACTCCACTCCCCTCCCCATAGCCTACCCTGCCTGCCACCACACCTGTTACCTACCCTCCACTCCCCATACCTATTAATACTCCTACCCTCCACTCCACATACCCATTACCTATCTCCCTCCCCATACCCATTACCTACCCCCCACTCCCCATACCCATTACATATTCTCCACTCCCCATACCTATTTCCCACCCTCCACTCCCCTATACCTATTACCCACCCTCCACTCCCCATACCCATTACCTGCCGCACTCCCCACACCTATTATTCACCCTACCCCCAATTGACATACCTACCCTCCACTCCCCCATACCTATTATCTACCCTACCCCCAATTGACATACCTACCCTCCACTCCCCATACCTATTATCTACCCTACCCCCCAATTGACATACCTACCCTCCACTCCCCATACCTATTACCTATCCTACCCTCCACTCCCCATACCTATTACCTACCTAACCTACCCTCCACTCACAATACCTATTACCAACTCTACCCTCCACTCCCCATACCAATTACCTACCCTACTATCCCAATACATGACCTACCCTCTACTCCCCATACCTATTACCTACCCTCCATTCCCCATTCCTATTACCCACCCCCCAAATCTATCCTATCCTCTCCATACCTATTACCTACCCTATGCTACTCTCCACTCACCATACCCATTACCTACTCTCCACTCCCATACCCATTACCTACCCTCCACTCCCATACCCATTACCTACCCTCCACTCCACTCCACTTACCATGCCTGTTACCTACTCTACCCTCCACTCACCATGCCCATTACCTACTCTACCCTCCACTCACCATACCCATTACCTACCATACCCTTCACTCCCAATACCTATTACCTACCCTCCACTCTCCATACCTATCACTTACCCTCCACCCCACTCCCCATAACTATTACCTACCCTACACTCCACTCCCCATACCATTTACCTACTCTACCCTCCACTCCCCATATCAATTACCTACCCTCCACTCCCCATACCTACCCTCCACTCCACATTCCCTCCACTCCCCATAACCTACCCTCCACTCCACATTCCCTCCACTCCCCATATCTATTACCTAACCTCCACTCCCCATACCTATTACCCACCCTCCACTCCCCATACCCATTACCTCCCCATACCCATTACCTACCCTCTGCATACCCATTACCTACCCTCTGCATACCCATTACCTACCCTACCCTCCACTCCACTCCCCATACCTATTACCTCCCCTCACCTACCCTCCACATACCCATTACCTACCCTCCACAAACCCATTACCTATTACCTCCCCATACCCTCCATTCCCCATACCCATTACCTACTCTACCCTCCACTCCACTCCCATACCCATTACCACCCTCCACTCCCCCATACTCATTAACTACCCTACCCTTACATTCCCCATACCTATTACATACCTCCACTCCCCATACCCATTACCTACCCTCCACTCCCCATACCCATTACCTACCCTCCACTCCCCATACCTATTGCATACCCTCCACTCCCCATACCCATTACCTACTCTCCACTCCCCATACCCATTACCTACTCTCCACTCCCATACCCATTACCTACTCTCCACTCCCCATACCCATTACCTACCCTCCACCCATTACCTACTCCACTCCCCATACCCATTACCTACTCCACTCCCATACCCATTACCTACTCTCCACTCCCCATACCCATTACCTACTCTCCACTCCCCATACCCATTACCTACCCTCCACTCACAATACCCATTACCTACTCCCCACTCCCCATACCCATTACCTACTCTCCACTCCCCATACCCATTACCTACTCTCCACTCCCATACCCATTACCTACCCTCCACTCCCATACCCATTACCTACTCTCCACTCCCCACACCCATTACCTACTCTCCACTCCCATACCCATTACCTACCCTCCACCCCCATACCCATTACCTACCCTCCACCCCCATACCCATTACCTACCCTCCACCCCATACCCATTACCTACCCTCCACTCCCCATACACATGACCTACCCACACCTCCACTCCACATACCTATTACCTCCTCTCCCCATAACCTACCCTACCTGCCACTCCCACACCTATTACCTACCCACCACTCCCCATACAGGGGACAGGGTGCACCTCAGCCACACTCAAGGTACTAAACGATATCATAACCGCCATCGATAAAAGACAGTACTGTGCAGCCGTCTTCATCGACCTCGCCAAGGCTTTCGACTCTGTCAATCACCATATTCTTATCGGCAGACTCAACAGCCTCGGTTTTCGGATGACTGCCTTGCCTGGTTCACCAATTACTTTGCAGACAGAGTTCAGTGTGTCAAATTGGAGGGCATGCTGTCCGGTCCTCTGGCAGTCTCTATGGGGGTGCCACAGGGTTCAATTATCGGGCCGACTCTTTTCTCTGTATATATCAATGATGTTGCTCTTGCTGCGGGCGATTCCCTGATCCACCTCTACGCAGACGACACCATTCTATATACTTTCGGCCCGTCATTGGACACTGTGCTATCTAACCTCCAAACGAGCTTCAATGCCATACAGCACTCCTTCCGTGGCCTCCAACTGCTCTTAAACGCGAGTAAAACCAAATGCATGCTTTTCAACCGATCGCTGCCTGCACCCGCATGCCCGACTAGCATCACCACCCTGGATGGTTCAGACCTTGAATATGTGGACATCTATAAGTACCTAGGTGTCTGGCTAGACTGCAAACTCTCCTTCCAGACCCACATCAAACATCTCCAATCGAAAATCAAATCAAGAGTCGGCTTTCTATTCCGCAACAAAGCCTCCTTCACTCACGCTGCCAAGCTTACCCTAGTAAAACTATCCTACCGATCCTCGACTTCGGCGATGTCATCTACAAAATGGCTTCCAACACTCTACTCAGCAAACTGGATGCAGTCTATCACAGTGCCATCCGTTTTGTCACTAAAGCACCTTATACCACCCACCACTGCGACTTGTATGCTCTAGTCGGCTGGCCCTCACTACATATTCGTCGCCAGACCCACTGGCTCCAGGTCATCTACAAGTCCATGCTAGGTAAAGCTCCGCCTTATCTCAGTTCACTGGTCACGATGGCAACACCCATCCGTAGCACGCGCTCCAGCAGGTGTATCTCACTGATCATCCCTAAAGCCAACACATCATTTGGCCGCCTTTCGTTCCAGTACTCTGCTGCCTGTGACTGGAACGAATTGCAAAAATCGCTGAAGTTGGAGACTTTTATCTCCCTTACCAACTTCAAACATCAGCTATCCGAGCAGCTAACCGATCGCTGCAGCTGTACATAGTCTATAGGAAAATAGCCCACCCATTTTCACCTACCTCATTCCCATACTGTTTATACTGTTTTTATTTATTTATTTTTCTGCTCTTTTGCACACCAATATCTCTACCTGTACATGACCATCTGATCATTTATCACTCCAGTGTTAATCTGCAAAATTGTATTATTCGCCTACCTCCTCATGCCTTTTGCACACATTGTATATAGACTGCCCATTTTTTCTACTGTGTTATTGACTTGTTAATTGTTTATTCCATGTGTAACTCTGTGTTGTCTGTTCACACTGATATGCTTTATCTTGGCCAGGTCGCAGTTGTAAATGAGAACTTGTTCTCAACTAGCCTACCTGGTTAAATAAAGGTGAAAAAAAAAATAATAATAAAAAAATAATAATAATAATACAAAAAAAAAAATACCTACCCTCCACTCCACTCCCCATTCCCATTACCTACCCTCCACTCCCAATTCCTATCTACCACACTCCCCATACCTATAACCTACCCACACCTATTGCCTACCCTCAATCCCACCCCATGCCATTACCTACTCTCCACTCCCCATACCTGTACCTACCCTCCACTCTACTCCCCATGCCACTACCTACCCTCCACATGCCGTTACTTACCATCCACACATTCCAATTACCTACCCTCCACAGATGATTACCACCACCCTCCACCAGGCCAGTGCCTACCCTCTACATGCCCATTACATTCCCTCCACATACCAATACCTACCCTCCACTCCCCATACCTATTACCCTAGCCTCCCTCCCCATACCCATTACCTCCTCTCCACTCCCCATACCCATTACCTACTCTACTCTCCACTCCACATACCATTACCTCCTCTCCACTCCCCATGCCCATTACCTACTCTCCACTCCACATACCCATTACCTACTCTCCACTCACATGCCCATTACCTGCCCTCCACTCCACATACCCATACCTACCCTCCCTCCACATGCCCCGTACCTACTCTCCCTCCACATGCCCATTACCTACTCTCCACTCCCCATGCCATTACCTGCTCTCTTTCACTCCACATGCCATACCTACTCTATCTCCACTCCACATACCTATTACCTACTCTCCTCCACATACCTATTACCTACTCTCCACTCCCCCATACCCATTACCTACTCTCCACTCCACTCCCTCCACATACCCATTACCTACTCTCCACTCCCCCATACCCATTACCTACTCTCCACTCCCTCCACATGCCATTACCTACTCTCCTCCACTCCCCATGCCATTGCCTACTCTCCACTCCACTCCCCATGCCCATTACCTACCCTCCACTCCCCATACCCATTACCACCCTCCACTCCCCATTCTATTACCCACCCTCCACTCCCCATACCTAATGCTTCCTTCCATTCCCTACCCTTACACTCCCCATACCTATTACCTACCCTACATCCCCATACCTAATGCAACCAATATGATGGAAGGGTAGGTGCACACACACACACACACACACACACACACACACACACACACACACACACACACACACACACACACACACACACACACACACACACACACACACACACACACACACACACACACACACACACACACACACACACACACACACACTTTCACTAGCAGAATTACAATCATAAATTCCACCAGCCGTGATAAACCCGCTCGGGACCTTACACACAACACTGACAATGCTTTGGTAAATGACTGTTTATGTGTGTTGCACTGTTTGGTTCATGTCACAGATAAGAAGAATCCATCTCTGAGCTGTAATGTTCCGCTATTATGAAGGTACTCTATTACTACTCTCAATTAGCTTGTCTCAATGCAGTGGTCTGTTATTATCATAATTCATTCAGTTATTACCGATATGGTTATTTGACATGCACTGGTGATGATGTGAGAACGAGAGGGATAGAGAGGAAGAAAGAGAGAGAGAGGGATAGAGAGGAAGAGAGAGAGAGAGAGAGAGAGGGATAGAGAGAGGAAGAAAGAAAAGAGGGGAGATAGAGCATATTTAGAAAACATCACCAGTTTTTATTCTAATCATATTTATTCACGTCTATCCTGTTATACATAATCCATTATGATTCCTGCAGAACTGTATCCTCTGGTGTTTCTATCGGTCACTGTAACTCATTTCTTCTCCTCGTCTCCTTCTTTCTTCTCCTTTAAGACTGGGGGCAGAGAAGAAACTCACCATGAAAGAGAGGCTAGAGGGGAATTTATCCTACTTTAATCTCCAAAGTGTTGGTCCCATTTCTGTTATTACTCTTAAATGTTGTGCACAAATTTGTTTACATCCCTGTTAGTGAGCATTTCTGTAACAGGCCCTTTTGTGGGAAACACCTGGCTCCCAAGTGGGTGGGCCTATGCCCTTCCAGTCCACCCATGGCTGTGCCCTGCCCAATCATGTGATATCCATAGATTAGGGCCTTATGAATTTATTTAAATTGACTGATTTCCTTCTATGAAGTGTAACTGTAAATGGTTGTGTTTATATTTTTGTTCAGTATAATATGATGATTTGTATTCTGTACAACTGCCTGAATCATACACTCACAATCTCTACATGTAATCTTGTTAGGAAAATGACACACTATCAGAGTGTTCCCAACAAGCGATAATCATAAGTCATAGATTGTGAATCCATGACCAGCTTTGTAATAATGGGTTTAACGGATGATAACTGATGATTAGTTAGACAACTATTGACTGCCAATAAAAGTCTGTCTCATGCTGAGTATGATAGGAGTTGTAGTGTGTGTGTGTGTGTGTGTGTGTTGTGCATGTCTATGTGTGAATGCATGACACTGTGTGTGTGTGCCAGTACCTCGGACTTCCAGCCTGCCTCCACCTCGTCCTCCCCAGGTCGTTGATGGCCTTACAGGAGTACTTGCCCCGTCAAACTGGCCGGGCTTCCTGATGTTCAGGGTCAACACCCCCTGGTTGTTCTGCATCAAGAATTTAGGATCCTCCCCAATGATCATCTTGTTCTTCATCCACACTATCTTAGCCTGAGGAGAGGACGGGGGAGAGGGGGTTAAGAGAGGAGGGGGTTAAGAGAGGGGGGGACTTTAATTTTAATTGGGAAACATTTGGCCTTGAAATATACATCACCAACTCACTAGGCAATTTTACATTGACCCGGTTTATTCGACAAAAGCAATATCAAAGTAACATGTGTAATGGAAAGGCAGATATAGGAGACATTTTCTGAAGTATGATAACAGTTTTATCGATTCAACAGGGGTGGATTTTAGTAATTTTCTTTATTTGTGAAAAAAAGATGGAAATAATGTTTTTCAGGATAAATAATGATTGCCTAATAATTTAAGGTACCGGGGCACGTGATGTCACCGGTAACTATAAAGCTCCACTCCACATTTAATTCTATGCTTACAATATACATTTTTCCAACTACACTGAACAAAAATATAAACACAACATGTACAGTGTTGGTCCCATATTTCATGATCTGAAATAAAGATACCATACGCACAAAAAAGGTTATTCCGCTCCAATTTTGTGCACAGATTTGTTTACATCCCTGTTAGTGAGCATTTCTGCCAAGATAATCCATCCACCTGACAGGTGTGGCATATCAAAGAAGCTAATTAAACAGCATGATCAATACACAGGTGCACCTTTTGCTTAGGACAATAAAGGCCACTCTAAAATTTGAAGTTTTGTCGCAACACAATGGCCACAGATGTGTCAAGTTTTGAGGAGTGTGCAATTGGCATGCTGACTGCAGGAGTGTCCACCAGAGCTGTTGCCAGAGAATTGAATGTTCATTTCTCTACCAAAGTTGTTTTAGACTAGCCCAGGACCTCCATATCAGCCACCCGGACAGCTGATGAAACTGTGGGTTTGCACAATCAAATTTTTCCACAACCTGTCAGAAACCGTCTCAGGGAAACTCATCTACGCGTGCTCGTCGTCTTCACCAGGTCTTGACTTGACTGCAGTTCGGCATCGTAACCGATATCAGTGGGCAAATGCTCACCTTCGATGGCCACTGGCACGCTAAAGAAGTGTGCTCTTCACGGATTATTTCAGTTCCAACTGTACTGGCCAGATGGCAGACAGCGTGTATGGTGTCATGTTGGCGAGCGGTTTTGCTGATGTCATCGTTGTGAATGACGCTCAGCCCAGTCAAACTGTTCGGCTGCTCTGGCTCCCCAATGGTGGAACAAACTCCCTCACGACGCCAGGACAGCGGGAGTCAATCACCACCTTCCGGAGACACCTGAAACCCCACCTCTTTAAGGAATACTTAGGATAGGATAAAGTAATCCTTCTCACCCCCTCCCCCCTTAAAATATTTAAATGCACTATTGTAAAGTGGCTGTTCCACTGGATGTCATAAGGTGAATGCACCAATTTGTAAGTCGCTCTGGATAAGAGCGTCTGCTAAATGACTTAAATGTAAATGTAAACAGAGTGCCCAGTGGTGGCGGTTGGGGGAGAGTACATTGTGTGTCAGTGAGAAAGAGATACTCCCAGACAGCCTAACTGACCGCTCCAGAGAGCGTCCGCAAGGTTCTAAAGCAGTTTCCTCGTTTTGTATCACATTCAATGATAAAACTGTGGGGGACAAAAATGCAATTTCAGAGTGTGGGGGGACATGTCCCAAATTAAAGTTGCGCCCCTGTGGGCATGCATAAGCTACGGGCAACAAACACAACTGCATTTCATCGACGGCAATTTGAATGCACATTGATACTCGTGACCTTGAGATCCTGAGGCCCATTGCCGTGCCATTCATCTGCCGCCATCACCTCATGTTTCAGCATGATAATGCACAGCCCCATGTCGTAAGGAACTGTACACAATTCCTGAAGTTATTCCATTGCCTGCATACTCACCAGACATGTCAAGCACATTGAGCATATTTGATGCTCTGGATCGACGTGTACAACAGTGTGTTCCAGTTCCCCTGACAATAACCAGCAACTTCACACAGCCATTGAAGAGGATTGGGACAACATTCCACAAGCCACAATCAACAGCCGGATCAACTGTATGTGAAGGAGATGTGTTGCGCTGCATGAGGCAAATGGTGGTCACACCAGATAGTGACTGGTTTTCTGATCCACGCCCTATTTTCTTTTTTTAAAGGTATCTGTGACCAACAGATGCCTATCTGTATTCCTGTGAAATACATAGATTAGGGCCTAATGAATTCATTTCAATTTGACTGATTTCCTTATATGAACTAACTCAGTAAAATCTTGAAAATTGTTGCATGTTGAGTTTATATTTTTTTGTACAGTGTACAAAAATAAAGTTTCTTTTGCAGTACATGGATTGTCCTGACTTGGGATCTCGAGTGGCACTGCATCGAGTGCTAGAGGCGCACTACAGACCCTGGTTCAATTCCAGGCTGTATCACAACCGGCTGTGTATCACAACCGGCCTGAAACATGAAACAGATAGGTGGGAAGGGATACAGGTTGTTGCCAATTTATTAATGTAAAATGTGACTAAATGGTAATGGAAACACTTCAACCACTACATTTGTATTTTAGGTGTAACATCATTACGTCCAGCTGTTTGTATCGACACAAGATCGTTAAATGGAAACGCACCCAAGCAGGCAATTGTCGCATCTATTTTCTATGCCAACTTTCTAAATGTTGAAAAGTCATCGGACAAGTTAATGGAACCACAGCTTGTGACACAAACGCACCGTCAAACAGCTTCTTGTTCTCGCTCTCTCAACACACACTCACACTTAATTAAAGTACTGCCCCCCCACACACACACACACCCTCACCTTAGGGTAGGCCCGGACAGCACAGCTGATGGCAGTACTGTAGCCTGCAACAACAACCCTGTCCACTAGGGGAGCTGTAAACTTGGGGGAGCTGCTCATGTCCTTCTCTTTGAAGGCTGGTTTGTTGTACTCCAGATCTGAGGGAGGGATATAGATGGGGACTGTGATAGCTGTGTTTATTAGGCTATATAATAATAATATTAATAAATGCCATTTAGCAGGTGCTTCTATCCAAAGGGACTGACAGTCATGCGTGCATACATTTTACGTATGTCTTGTCCCGGGAATCAAACCCACTATCCTGGCATTACAAGCCGCATGCTTTAGCTTTACCAACTGAGCTACAGAGGACCACATGTTGTCTATTATATCTACATACTACATTTGGTTTAGTACAGTATTGTGTAGTGTAGTGGTTCTCAAACTGAGGTTCGCAAGAAGGTTTTGTGGAGGGGAGTCGCAAGTTGGAAACAATCTTTTCACACATTTTAAATCAGCTACATAAAGTTTAGCAATCTGCTACGAACACATCTTTGCCAGTACAATAGGCTACCTGGCAATTTCATTGATTATTTTCACATTTTAGAAGGTTTGGGTGGCTAGTACTGGCTATATTTCTAAAGATATCTGTAACACTGTAACAGTCTTTTTTTACTTATGGGGTGAAGATGTAACATATTCTGGTGAATTTATTATAAGATTTGTGAGGAAGAAATAGACTACAGACAGACCATGGTTAGGCTGTTACGGTGACTGTATTACAGCCACGCCGGCGGTCACGAGTCATGACCGCAGTCAAATTCCATGTGACCGTTTAGTCACAGTAACTAGACTTCTCCAAGTTCTTATGCTGCTGATGGTCATTAGCAGCCTACCAAACTTGCTAACTGCCTGGTACTGAGCAGGCAGTTAGCAAATCAAAACCCTTCAAGAGAGCCCATGAGAAAAGCCCATGCATGTGTTATCACTTGTGAGTGATGCGTTATCACTTATGAATAATGCATTATCACTTGTGAGTGGTGCATTATCACTTGTGAATAGTGCATTATCACTTGTGAATGGTGCGTTATCACTTGTGAATGGTGCGTTATCACTTGTGAGTGATGTGTTATCACTTGTGAGTGATGCGTTATCACTGGTGAATGATGCGTTATCACTGGTGAATGATGCGTTATCACTTGTGAGTGGTGCATTATCACTTGTGAATGGTGCATTATCACTTGTGAATGGTGCGTTATCACTTGTGAATGGTGCGTTATCACTTGTGAGTGATGTGTTATCACTTGTGAGTGATGCGTTATCACTGGTGAATGATGCGTTATCACTGGTGAATGATGCGTTATCACTTGTGAATGATGCGTTATCACTTGTGAGTGATGCGTTATCACTGGTGAATGATGCGTTATCACTTGTGAATGATGCGTTATCACTTGTGAGTGATGCGTTATCACTTGTGAGTGATGCGTTATCACTTGTGAGTGATGCGTTATCACTTGTGAGTGATGCGTTATCACTGGTGAATGATGCGTTATCACTGGTGAATGATGCGTTATCACTTGTGAGTGATGCGTTATCACTTGTGAGTGATGCGTTATCACTTGAGTGATGCGTTATCACTTGTGAGTGATG
>NW_025748582.1:0-20000 GCF_021184085.1 Oncorhynchus gorbuscha
AGACATCAGTCAGGTTGATGTTACAGTAGACAAGTTGATATTACAGTAGACATCAGTCAGGTTGATAGTACAGTAGACTAGTTGATATTACAGTAGACTAGTTGATATTACAGTAGACATCAGTCAGGTTGATATTACAGTAGACTAATTGATATTACAGTAGACTAATTGATATTACAGTAGACATCAGTCAGGTTGATATTACAGTAGACATCAGTCAGGTTGATATTACAGTAGACTAATTGATATTACAGTAGACTAGTTGATATTACAGTAGACATCAGTCAGGTTGATATTACATTAGACTAATTGATATTACAGTAGACAAGTTGATATTACAGTAGACATCAGTCAGGTTGATATTACAGTAGACTAATTGATATTACAGTAGACAAGTTGATATTACAGTAGACATCAGTCAGGTTGATATTACAGTAGACATCAGTCAGGTTGATATTACAGTAGACTAGTTGCTATTACAGTAGACTAGTTGCTATTACAGTAGACAAGTTGATATTACAGTAGACATCAGTCAGGTTGATATTACAGTAGACATCAGTCAGGTTGATATTACAGTAGACATCAGTCAGGTTGATATTACAGTAGACATCAGTCAGGTTGATATTACAGTAGACATCAGTCAGGTTGATATTACAGTAGACAAGTTGATATTACAGTAGACATCAGTCAGGTTGATATTACAGTAGACATCAGTCAGGTTGATATTACAGTAGACAAGTTGATATTACAGTAGACATCAGTCAGGTTGATATTACAGGAGACATCAGTCAGGTTGATATTACAGTAGACATCAGTCAGGTTGATATTACAGTAGACAAGTTGATATTACAGTAGACATCAGTCAGGTTGATATTACAGTAGACATCAGTCAGGTTGATATTACAGTAGAGAAGTTGATATTACAGTAGACATCAGTCAGGTTGATATTACAGTAGACTAATTGATATTACAGTAGACAAGTTGATATTACAGTAGACATCAGTCAAGTTGATATTACAGTAGACAAGTTGATATTACAGTAGACATCAGTCAGGTTGATATTACAGTAGATATCAGTCAGGTTGATATTACAGTAGACTAGTTGCTATTACAGTAGACAAGTTGATATTACAGTAGACATCAGTCAGGTTGATATTACAGTAGACATCAGTCAGATTGATATTACAGTAGACAAGTTGATATTACAGTAGACATCAGTCAGGTTGATATTACAGTAGACATCAGTCAGGTTGATATTGCAGTAGACAAGTTGATATTACAGTAGACATCAGTCAGGTTGATATTACAGTAGACAAGTTGATATTACAGTAGACATCAGTCAGGTTGATATTACAGTAGACAAGTTGATATTACAGTAAACAAGTTGATGTTACAGTAGACGTCAGTCAGGTAGATATTACAGTAGACATCAGTCAGGTTGATATTACAGTAGACAAGTTGATATTACAGTAGACAAGTTGATATTACAGTAGACATCAGTCAAGTTGATATTACAGTAGACTAGTTGTTATTACAGTAGACTAGTTGATATTACAGTAGACTAGTTGATATTACAGTAGACTAATTTATATTACAGTAGACAAATTGATGTTACAGTAGACATCAGTCAGGTTGATGTTACAGTAGACATCAGTCAGGTTGATATTACAGTAGACTAATTGATATTACAGTAGACATCAGTCAGGTTGATATTACAGTAGACATCAGTCAGGTTGATATTACAGTAGACTAATTGATATTACAGTAGACTAATTGATATTAGTAGACATCAGTCAGGTTGATATTACAGTAGACAAGTTGATATTACAGTAGACATCAGTCAGGTTGATATTACAGGAGACATCAGTCAGGTTGATATTACAGTAGACATCAGTCAGGTTGATATTACAGTAGACAAGTTGATATTACAGTAGACATCAGTCAGGTTGATATTACAGTAGACATCAGTCAGGTTGATATTACAGTAGAGAAGTTGATATTACAGTAGACATCAGTCAGGTTGATATTACAGTAGACTAATTGATATTACAGTAGACAAGTTGATATTACAGTAGACATCAGTCAAGTTGATATTACAGTAGACAAGTTGATATTACAGTAGACATCAGTCAGGTTGATATTACAGTAGATATCAGTCAGGTTGATATTACAGTAGACTAGTTGCTATTACAGTAGACAAGTTGATATTACAGTAGACATCAGTCAGGTTGATATTACAGTAGACATCAGTCAGATTGATATTACAGTAGACAAGTTGATATTACAGTAGACATCAGTCAGGTTGATATTACAGTAGACATCAGTCAGGTTGATATTGCAGTAGACAAGTTGATATTACAGTAGACATCAGTCAGGTTGATATTACAGTAGACAAGTTGATATTACAGTAGACATCAGTCAGGTTGATATTACAGTAGACAAGTTGATATTACAGTAAACAAGTTGATGTTACAGTAGACGTCAGTCAGGTAGATATTACAGTAGACATCAGTCAGGTTGATATTACAGTAGACAAGTTGATATTACAGTAGACAAGTTGATATTACAGTAGACATCAGTCAAGTTGATATTACAGTAGACTAGTTGTTATTACAGTAGACTAGTTGATATTACAGTAGACTAGTTGATATTACAGTAGACTAATTTATATTACAGTAGACAAATTGATGTTACAGTAGACATCAGTCAGGTTGATGTTACAGTAGACATCAGTCAGGTTGATATTACAGTAGACTAATTGATATTACAGTAGACATCAGTCAGGTTGATATTACAGTAGACATCAGTCAGGTTGATATTACATTAGACTAATTGATATTACAGTAGACAAGTTGATATTACAGTAGACATCAGTCAGGTTGATATTACAGTAGACTAATTGATATTACAGTAGACAAGTTGATATTACAGTAGACATCAGTCAGGTTCATATTACAGTAGACATCAGTCAGGTTGATATTACAGTAGACTAGTTGATATTAAAGTAGACAAGTTGATATTACAGTAGACATCAGTCAGGTTGATATTACAGTAGACAAGTTGATATTACAGTAGACATCAGTCAAGTTGATATTACAGTAGACATCAGTCAGGTTGATATTACAGTAGACATCAGTCAGGTTGATATTACAGTAGACAAGTTGATATTACAGTAGACAAGTTGATATTACAGTAGACATCAGTCAGGTTGATATTACAGTAGACATCAGTCAGGTTGATATTACAGTAGACAAGTTGATATTACAGTAGACATCAGTCAGGTTGATATTACAGTAGACTAGTTGATATTACAGTAGACAAGTTGATATTACAGTAGACATCAGTCAGGTTGATATTACAGTAGACAAGTTGATATTACAGTAGACATCAGTCAGGTTGATATTACAGTAGACATCAGTCAGGTTGATATTGCAGTAGACAAGTTGATATTACAGTAGACAAGTTGATATTACAGTAGACATCAGTCAGGTTGATATTACAGTAGACATCAGTCAGGTTGATATTACAGGTCACTATGTTCTCTTAGTCACTTTGTTTGACGCAGCTCTGTTAGGTGGGGAAAGATGCTCAGATCCAATTAGCGGAAGCCTTTTTAAATCTATCCATTAGGTAAAGGAAAATAGTTTAGTCATGGAACCTAGATTTGAATGAAGGGCTTCGCACCTCTATCTGACAGTCTAGGTTGTATTCGGCCTAGTGTTGCTGCTTTACCGAGCCCTACTACCGAGCCTTACTCCTGAGTGCTGTGCTTCATTACGTTGCCTTATGTAATCCTCCAGGTGTCAAGGTCTGCCCATGCCTTACCCCATTCTTTAGCTTCTTTAATCTATAGGCCTATCAGGTCAGCTTTAGTTATTAAGGCATGGTTGTGAACCTCCATGGTTTGTGCCTCTGACAGGTTGCAGCAGAGACCCAATTCTTGGCGTTAAATGAGGCTCCAGCCAGGTGTGAGGAGACTCCCAGAGAGGAGGAGGGGCCACGAGTGATCCCAACTCCGCCGGGGCCCGCCCCCACCCCGAGCCACTCCCACCAGAAGGAGCACACGGAAGATCAAAGACTACAGTTGCTGGTAAGAACAGGCACATTAAATATCACAATCGCACATTATATCCGCACTCACCTCATACAGTATACAACCCTGTCACGGCTAGCTATACTGACACACACACCTCTTGTTGGAGACTTGGCTGAAATGGCATTGCTAATTGGACTAGTGCAGTCTTGTAAGCCTACTGCTGAATATCGTGTGCTGGCTAAACCAGTTATGATATAATGGTTGCTTGTGGTCTGAAGGATGGCTTTATCAATGCATGAAGATAAACCAGGTGTTAATGCTATGGACAGACAATGGTGAGTAAAACAAATCAGGTCAAGGGTCAAGCTCTTTTTTTTTTGATGATCAATATTGTCTTCATGGGCCTGTGTCGTCTCTGTAGAGGACACGCCCATTAAGCTGTTGCGTTCATCCAGTCAATTAAACTGAGTCAACAGTCCTTCTGCTCTGTGTGGCGATGGACGCTGAAATAAGCAGATTTCTCTGTCTGCTGCTGGGAGACGGGGGCGCGGCCTAACTGACTATGAATGTAAACTGCATTTGGAATAAAATAAGAATGTTAAGCTTGGTAAAACCTTGTAACCATGTTAAGCTTGGTAAAACCTTGTAAGAATGTTAAGCTTGGTAAAACCTTGTAAGAATGTTAAGCTTGGTAAAACCTTGTAACCATGTAAGAATGTTAAGCTTGGTAAAACCTTGTAACCATGTAAGAATGTTAAGCTTGGTAAAACCATGTAAGAATGTTAAGCTTGGTAAAACCTTGTAAGAATGTTAAGCTTGGTAAAACCATGTAAGAATGTTAAGCTTGGTAAAACCTTGTAACCATGTAAGAATGTTAAGCTTGGTAAAACCATGTAAGAATGTTAAGCTTGGTAAAACCATGTAAGAATGTTAAGCTTGGTAAAACCTTGTAACCATGTAAGAATGTTAAGCTTGGTAAAACCTTGTAACCATGTAAGAATGTTAAGCTTGGTAAAACCTTGTAACCATGTAAGAATGTTAAGCTTGGTAAAACCTTGTAACCATGTAAGAATGTTAAGCTTGGTAAAACCTTGTAACCATGTAAGAATGTTAAGCTTGGTAAAACCTTGTAACCATGTAAGAATGTTAAGCTTGGTAAAACCTTGTAAGAATGTTAAGCTTGGTAAAACCTTGTAACCATGTAAGAATGTTAAGCTTGGTAAAACCTTGTAACCATGTAAGAATGTTAAGCTTGGTAAAACCTTGTAACCATGTAAGAATGTTAAGCTTGGTAAAACCATGTAAGAATGTTAAGCTTGGTAAAACCTTGTAACCATGTTAAGCTTGGTAAAACCTTGTAAGAATGTTAAGCTTGGTAAAACCTTGTAAGAATGTTAAGCTTGGTAAAACCATGTAAGAATGTTAAGCTTGGTAAAACCTTGTAACCATGTAAGAATGTTAAGCTTGGTAAAAACCTTGTAACAATGTCAGAGGTCAATGTGGAATTAAGGACTTACAATTTATGTTGGATCCGGAACAGATTGATCGTGATTCGTGGAGACACTTTTTGGCAAATACAAACAATGATATAATAATATGCTTTGGCATCTGATGAACAGGACAGGACATGGTATCATAGACATGCATGGTACTGTAGTACTCTAGATAGCCTTCTCACAGAACAGAGTACATGTGCATGATGATGTTACGGTCTGATGTCAAATAGGCTTTTCACATTTATGAATTTACGAAACAACACAAACAATAATAACAATAACACTAAAAGCTCCTCCTTCAACCACAGCTTTCTGATTTCAGTGGGGCAGATATGGAGTTTGATAAGGGTGTTTCTGAGGTTTCGGCCTGGTCTCTGTAACGTGACATGCTATGGAGTTGGATAGGCATGTTTCTGATGTCTAGGCCTGGTCTCTGTAACGTGACATGCTATGGAGTTGGATAGGCATGTTTCTGATGTCTAGGCCTGGTCTCTGTAACGTGACATGCTATGGAGTTGGATAGACATGTTTCTGATGTCTAGGCCTGGTCTCTGTAACGTGACATGCTATGGAGTTGGATAGACATGTTTCTGATGTCTAGGCCTGGTCTCTGTAACGTGACATGCTATGGAGTTGGATAGACATGTTTCTGATGTCTAGGCCTGGTCTCTGTAACGTGACATGCTATGGAGTTGGATAGACATGTTTCTGATGTCTAGGCCTGGTCTCTGTAACGTGACATGCTATGGAGTTGGATAGACATGTTTCTGATGTCTAGGCCTGGTCTCTGTAACGTGACATGCTATGGAGTTGGATAGGCATGTTTCTGATGTCTAGGCCTGGTCTCTGTAACGTGACATGCTATGGAGTTGGATAGACATGTTTCTGATGTCTAGGCCTGGTCTCTGTAACGTGACATGCTATGGAGTTGGATAGACATGTTTCTGATGTCTAGGCCTGGTCTCTGTAACGTGACATGCTATGGAGTTGGATAGACATGTTTCTGATGTCTAGGCCTGGTCTCTGTAACGTGACATGCTATGGAGTTGGATAGACATGTTTCTGATGTCTAGGCCTGGTCTCTGTAACGTGACATGCTATGGAGTTGGATAGGCATGTTTCTGATGTCTAGGCCTGGTCTCTGTAACGTGACATGCTATGGAGTTGGATAGGCATGTTTCTGATGTCTAGGCCTGGTCTCTGTAACGTGACATGCTATGGAGTTGGATAGGCATGTTTCTGATGTCTAGGCCTGGTCTCTGTAATGTGACATGCTATGGAGTCGGATAGGCATGTTTCTGATGTCTAGGCCTGGTCTCTGTAACGTGACATGCTATGGAGTTGGATAGACATGTTTCTGATGTCTAGGCCTGGTCTCTGTAACGTGACATGCTATGGAGTTGGATAGGCATGTTTCTGATGTCTAGGCCTGGTCTCTGTAACGTGACATGCTATGGAGTTGGATAGGCATGTTTCTGATGTCTAGGCCTGGTCTCTGTAACGTGACATGCTATGGAGTTGGATAGACATGTTTCTGATGTCTAGGCCTGGTCTCTGTAATGTGACATGCTATGGAGTTGGATAGACATGTTTCTGATGTCTAGGCCTGGTCTCTGTAACGTGACATGCTATGGAGTTGGATAGACATGTTTCTGATGTCTAGGCCTGGTCTCTGTAACGTGACATGCTATGGAGTTGGATAGGCATGTTTCTGATGTCTAGGCCTGGTCTCTGTAACGTGACATGCTATGGAGTTGGATAGACATGTTTCTGATGTCTAGGCCTGGTCTCTGTAATGTGACATGCTATGGAGTTGGATAGACATGTTTCTGATGTCTAGGCCTGGTCTCTGTAACGTGACATGCTATGGAGTTGGATAGACATGTTTCTGATGTCTAGGCCTGGTCTCTGTAACGTGACATGCTATGGAGTTGGATAGGCATGTTTCTGATGTCTAGGCCTGGTCTCTGTAACGTGACATGCTATGGAGTTGGATAGGCATGTTTCTGATGTCTAGGCCTGGTCTCTGTAACGTGACATGCTATGGAGTTGGATAGGCATGTTTCTGATGTCTAGGCCTGGTCTCTGTAATGTGACATGCTATGGAGTTGGATAGGCATGTTTCTGATGTCTAGGCCTGGTCTCTGTAACGTGACATGCTATGGAGTTGGATAGACATGTTTCTGATGTCTAGGCCTGGTCTCTGTAACGTGACATGCTATGGAGTTGGATAGGCATGTTTCTGATGTCTAGGCCTGGTCTCTGTAACGTGACATGCTATGGAGTTGGATAGGCATGTTTCTGATGTCTAGGCCTGGTCTCTGTAACGTGACATGCTATGGAGTTGGATAGGCATGTTTCTGATGTCTAGGCCTGGTCTCTGTAACGTGACATGCTATGGAGTTGGATAGACATGTTTCTGATGTCTAGGCCTGGTCTCTGTAACGTGACATGCTATGGAGTTGGATAGACATGTTTCTGATGTCTAGGCCTGGTCTCTGTAACGTGACATGCTATGGAGTTGGATAGACATGTTTCTGATGTCTAGGCCTGGTCTCTGTAACGTGACGCGCTATGGAGCAGGTGTATAGTTGGATAAGGATGTTTCTGAAGCTCAGGCCTGGTCTCTGTAACGTGGTGGTGTCTTGTTTCAGGAATGTGAGCTGAGCAAGAAGAGAAAAGAATGTGAAGACTTGGAACATGAAGTTAGGAAGAGACAGAAGGGATGTCTGGATTTGGTAAGGGTCCCTCGTACCATCAGCTGCCTGTTAACTACTGTACTCAAGGTGCTCCTCTCAGTGGGCCAGGTGCTGGGGAGAAATTCCTCTGCGATTGAATGAATGACACGGTATCAGCCAGATGAAGGTTCCATTCATTCTATTCCAGGCGTTACACTGAGCCCGGCCTCAGATTTATTAAAGTGGCACCCCAGCCTCCACTGATTGCAGCAGTATAGTTATCGCTGTACTACGGTGTAGTTACTAAACGGTTCTCCCTCTGACAGGAGAGCCAGCTTGAGGATGAGCGAGGCAAAAATGGGCATCTAGAGGAGGAGGCAGATCTCCTCAGGAGGAAGGCACAGCTGCTCGACCAGGTCAGTCTCTATTCAAATATTTTATATTCTGTGCATTTCTATTCCATTTCGTTCTATTCTTTGAGGCCCTCGTAGGCTTAGTCTAGTTTTTATGACAGAATGAATGTACATTATGGTTCAACTGGAACCCTCAACTGTCTTCTCTGTCATGACCCTTCAGTAGACTGGAAGGGCTTCTGTTTTATGGGTCTGTCCCTCTCTTCCTGGTCTTGAGGACTGACAGTACTCATGTCCAGTGTCTCTACCGCTCCCTCTCTCTCCCCACCCTTCTCTCTCTCCCCCCGCCCCCCACCCCATCCCTCTCTCTCTTCTCTCACTCGCTCTCCCCCCAACCCATCCCATCCCTCTCTCTCTCTCTCTCTCTCTCTCTCTCTCTCTCTCTCTCTCTCTCTCTCTCTCTCTCTCTCTCTCTCTCTCTCTCTCTCTCTCTCTCTCTCTCCCCCCAACCCATCCCATCCTCTCTCTCTCCCCCGCCCCCACCCCATCCCTCTCTCTCTTCTCTCACTCGCTCTCCCCCGCCCCCCACCCCATCCCCTCTCTCTCCCCCTGCCCCCACCCTATCCCCCTCTCTCCCCCGCCCTCCACCCCATCCCTCTCTCTCTCCCCACCCTTCTCTCTCTCCCCCGCCCCCACCCCATCCCTCTCTCTCTCTCCCCACCCTTCTCTCTCTCCCCCTGCTCCCCACCCCATCCCTCTCTCTCTTTCCCCACCCTTCTCTCTCCCCCCCCCCCACCCCATCCCACTCTCTCTCCCCCGCCCACCACCCCATCCCTCTCTCTCTCCCTTCTGCCCCCACCCTATCCCCCTCTCTCTCCCCACCCTTCTCTCTCTCCCCCACCCCCCACCCCATCCCTCTCTCTCTCTCCCCCGCCCCCCACCCTATCCCTCTCTCTCTCTCCCCCGCCCCCACCCCATCCCTCTCTCTCTCTCCCCCACCCCATCCCATCCCCTCTCTCTCCCCCACCACCCACCCCATCCCTCTCTCTCTCAGACCTGGGTTGAGAATGAGGAGCTGAGAGAACACCTCTCTGAAGTGACCGCTCAACGTGATTCAGGTCTCAAGGAGAACCAGAGACTCCGTGTCAAACTGGATAACCTGGAGCAGGTCCTAAAGGTACAGGCTGATCTCTAGTGTAGAGCAGGTCCTAAAGGTACAGGCTGATCTCTGGTGTAGAGCAGGTCCTAAAGGTACAGGCTGATCTCTAGTATAGATCAGGTCCTAAAGGTACAGGCTGATCTCTAGTGTAGAGCAGGTCCTAAAGGTACAGGCTGATCTCTAGTGTAGAGCAGGTCCTAAAGGTACAGGTTGATCTCTGGTGTAGAGCAGGTCCTAAAGGTACAGGCTGATCTCTAGTGTAGAGCAGGTCCTAAAGGTACAGGCTGATCTCTAGTGTAGAGCAGGTCCTAAAGGTACAGGCTGATCTCTAGTGTAGAGCAGGTCCTAAAGGTACAGGCTGATCTCTAGTATTTTGTTGCCACACTTCAAAGTTGTGTTGACTCCCCAGGACCAGGTTCACTTTGACTACAAATATAGTAGTGTTGCTAGGCTGTGGCGGTCATGACATTTAGTCAGATGGTAACTATCATGCAAATGACCGCCTGTCTCACAGTATTTTGTCCCCAATTCCGTCATATCTAATTGGTAGTTACAGTCTTGTCCCATCGCTGCAACTCCTGTACGAACTCGGGAGAAGCGCAGGTCGAGAGGCATGCGTCCTCCAAAACACAATCCTGCCAAGCCACTCTTCTTCTTGACACACTGCTCGCTTAACCCGGAAGCCAGCCGCACCAATGTGTCAGAGGAAACACCGTACAACTGATGACCGCGGCACCACTGGGGAGGCCTCACTTTTTAATTGAATTTATATCATATTTTTCTCTAACGATTGCCAAGTGAGTGCGCACATGGAGCGGCTATTCTGTGTTGAGTGTAAATGTGTCCGTGACCGAGTGTGTATAACTATAGAGTAATTATGTAAGCGATGCGTTTGTTACATTAAATTGATTTCTCCTTTGATGCTTGCAGCATATGCGAGAGGTGGCCGAGCGCAGGCAGCAGCTGGAACTGGAACATGAGCAGGCACTGGCTATCCTCAAGTTCAAACAGAATGAGATCAAACGACTACAGCGGGTGAGACGGCAACACATTGCCTCTGGTCCTCTGGAGCTCAGTTGGTAGAGTGTCTACTAAATGGCATACATTACTGTCCTCTATCTCCCCTGCCTCCGGCACAAAACCCACTGCCCAGCCAAATCCTGTCCTCTCTCTCCCCTGCCTCCGACACAAGAACCACTGCCCAGCCAAATCCTGTCCTCTCTCTCCCTGCCTCCGGCACAAGAACCACTGCCCAGCCAAATCCTGTCCTCTCTCTCCCTGCCTCCGGCACAAGAACCACTGCCCAGCCAAATCCTGTCCTCTCTCCCCTGCCTCCGGCACAAGAACCACTGCCCAGCCAAATCCTGTCCTCTCTCTCCCTGCCTCCGGCACAAGAACCACTGCCCAGCCAAATCCTGTCCTCTCTCTCCCCTGCCTCCGACACTAGAACCACTGCCCAGCCAAATCCTGTCCTCTCTCTCCCCTGCCTCCGACACAAGAACCACTGCCCAGCCAAATCCTGTCCTCTCTCTCCCCTGCCTCCGACACAAGAACCACTGCCCAGCCAAATCCTGTCCTCTCTCTCCCCTGCCTCCGACACAAGAACCACTGCCCAGCCAAATCCTGTCCTCTCTCTCCCCTGCCTCCGACACAAGAACCACTGCCCAGCCAAATCCTGTCCTCTCTCTCCCCTGCCTCCGACACAAGAACCACTGCCCAGCCAAATCCTGTCCTCTCTCTCTCCCCTGCCTCCGACACAAGAACCACTGCCCAGCCAAAGCCTGTCCTCTCTCCCCTGCCACCTACACGAGACCCACTGCCCAGCCAAATCCTGTCCTCTCTCTCCCCTGCCACCTACACAAGACCCACTGCCCAGCCAAATCCTGTCCTCTCTCTCCCCTGCCACCTACACAAGACCCACTGCCCAGCCAAATCCTGTCCTCTCTCCCCTGCCACCTACACAAGACCCACTGCCCAGCCAAATCCTGTCCTCTCTCTCCCCTGCCTCCTAAACAAGACCCACTGCCCAGCCAAATCCTGTCATCTCTCTCTCCCCTGCCTCCTAAACAAGACCCACTGCCCAGTCAAATCCTGTTCTCTCTCTCCCCTGCCTCCGACACAAGACCCACTGCCCAGCCAAATCCTGTCCTCTCTCTCCCCTGCCACCTACACAAGACCCACTGCCCAGCCAAATCCTGTCCTCTCTCCCTGCCACCTACACAAGACCCACTGCCCAGCCAAATCCTGTCCTCTCTCCCCTGCCACCTACACAAGACCCACTGCCCAGCCAAATCCTGTCCTCTCTCTCCCCTGCCTCCTAAACAAGACCCACTGCCCAGCCAAATCCTGTCATCTCTCTCTCCCCTGCCTCCTAAACAAGACCCACTGCCCAGTCAAATCCTGTCCTCTCTCTCCCCTGCCTCCGACACAAGACCCACTGCCCAGCCAAATCCTGTCCTCTCTCTCTCCCCTGCCTCCGACACAAGACCCACTGCCCAGCCAAATCCTGTCCTCTCTCTCTCCCCTGCCTCCTAAACAATAACCACTGCCCAGTCAAATCCTGTCCTCTCTCTCCCCTGCCTCCGACACAAGACCCACTGCCCAGCCAACAAAGCCTTTCTTAAATATAAGGCTATGCGCTATACAACCAGAACATCCAATGAACCCTGTTCCCAGAAATCACCAAGCAAGAGCCAATCACCTCAAATTACATTTTATTTGTTATGTGTATCAAAGACTTTGTCCAGTAGGGGGTAGCTGTTGGGTGCAAAGTGTGTTGGTTAGTTCTGGAGGGAACTATTATGAGGGATTAGATGTGAACTAAGCAACTGAAGAGTGCATTGAATTACACTTTGTGAGTAGAAATATTAAATAAATAGTGTTTATCTTTCCATTCAACAGGCAGAGTTTTTTGCCAAGAGGGAGCATGAAGGAGTGGTACAGATGCTGGAGGTAAGTCTGATCTGGTTGTTGTAGTTCTGTGGTGCTGAGGTCTGGTTGTTGTAGTTCTGTGGTGCTGAGGTCTGGTTGTTGTAGTCCTGTGGTGCTGAGGCCTGGTTGTTGTAGTCCTGTGGTGCTGAGGCCTGGTTGTTGTAGTCCTGTGGTGCTGAGGCCTGGTTGTTGTAGTCCTGTGGTGCTGAGGGCTGGTTGTTGTAGTCCTGTGGTGCTGAGGTCTGGTTGTTGTAGTTCTGTGGTGCTGAGGTCTGGTTGTTGTAGTTCTGTGGTGCTGAGGTCTGGTTGTTGTAGTTCTGTGGTGCTGAGGTCTGGTTGTTGTAGTTCTGTGGTGCTGAGGCCTGGTTGTTGTAGTTCTGTGGTGCTGAGGTCTGGTTGTTGTAGTTCTGTGGTGCTGAGGCCTGGTTGTAGTGATCACAATATCATTGCCAAATCTAGGAAAACCAAAGTTCCAAAGGCTGGGCCTAATATAGTGTATAAGAGGTCTTACAATAATTTTTGTAGTAATACCTATGTTGTTGACATAAAGAATATGTGTTGGTCCGTGGTGTGTAATGCGGAGCAACCAGACGTTGCTGGTCCGTGGTGTGTAATGAGGGGCAACCAGACGTTGCTGGTCCGTGGTGTGTAATGAGGGGCAACCAGACGTTGCTGGTCCGTGGTGTGTAATGAGGAGCAACCAGACGCTGCTGGTCCGTGGTGTGTAATGAGGAGCAACCAGACGCTGCTGGTCCGTGGTGTGTAATGAGGAGCAACCAGACGCTGCTGGTCTGTGGTGTGTAATGAGGAGCAACCAGACGCTGCTGGTCTGTGGTGAGTAATGAGGAGCAACCAGACGCTGCTGGTCTGTGGTGTATAATGAGGAGCAACCAGACGCTGCTGGTCCGTGGTGTGTAATGAGGAGCAACCAGACGCTGCTGGTCCGTGGTGTGTAATGAGGAGCAACCAGACGCTGCTTGTCTGTGGTGTGTAATGAGGAGCAACCAGACGCTGCTGGTCTGTGGTGTGTAATGAGGAGCAACCAGACGCTGCTGGTCTGTGGTGTGTAATGAGGAGCAACCAGACGCTGCTGGTCTGTGGTGTGTAATGAGGAGCAACCAGACGCTGTTGGTCTGTAGTGTGTAATAAGGAGCAACCAGATGCTGCTGGTCTGTGGTGTGTAATGAGGAGCAACCAGACGCTGCTGGTCTGTGGTGTGTAATGAGGAGCAACCAGAAGCTGTTGGTCTGTGGTGTGTAATGAGGAGCAACCAGACGCTGCTGGTCTGTGGTGTGTAATGAGGAGCAACCAGACGCTGTTGGTCTGTGGTGTGTAATGAGGAGCAACCAGACGCTGCTGGTCTGTGGTGTGTAATGAGGAACAACCAGACGCTGCTGGTCTGTGGTGTGTAATGAGGAGCAACCAGACGCTGCTGGTCTGTGGTGTGTAATGAGGAGCAACCAGACGCTGCTGGTCTGTGGTGTGTAATGAGGAGCAACCAGACGCTGCACTTGACACATTAATGAAATTAATTATTCCAGTTACTAATAAGCACTAATGTTGGCTAATGAGACTGAGGTGAAGCAGCTCTCTTGCGGGTAACACACAGCTCAGACACCCATACATACCCCACAAGACATGCCACCAGAGGTCTGTTTAAACTACTGGCACACAGCTCAGACACCCATACATACCCCACAAGACATGCCACCAGAGGTCTCTTCACAATCCCCAAGTCCATAACAGACTATGGGAGGCGCACAGTATTACATAGAGCCATGACTACATGGAACTCTATTCCACAGTACTACATAGAGCCATGACTACATGGAACTCTATTCCACAGTACTACATAGAGCCATGACTACATGGAACTCTATTCCACAGTACTACATAGAGCCGTGACTACATGGAACTCTATTCCACAGTACTACATAGAGCCGTGACTACATGGAACTCTATTCCACAGTACTACATAGAGCCATGACTACATGGAACTCTATTCCACATCAGGTAACATAAGTATTTGATTCTACTTCTTGATGCAAGAAACAAAAATACACCTTATGGAACTGGGGACTGTGAAGAGATACACACAGGAACAGACACACACTCTATACACACACAGGAACAGACACACACTCTATACACACACAGGAACAGACACACACTCTATACACACAGGAACAGACACACACTCTATACACACACAGGAACAGACACGCATACACACTCACTCTATACACACACAGGAACAGACACGCATACACACTCACTCTATACACACACAGGAACAGACACGCATACACACTCACTCTATACACACACAGGAACAGACATGCATACACACTCACTCTACACACACACAGGAACAGACACTCACTCTATACACACACAGGAACAGACACGCATACACACTCACTCTACACACACACAGGAACAGACACTCACTCTATACACACACAGGAACAGACACGCATACACACTCACTCTATACACACACAGGAACAGACACTCACTCTATACACACACAGGAACAGACACGCATACACACTCACTCTACACACACACACAGGAACAGACACTCACTCTATACACACACAGGAACAGACACGCATACACACTCACTCTATACACACACAGGAACAGACACTCACTCTACACACACAGGAACAGACACGCATACACACTCACTCTATACACACACAGGAACAGACACTCACTCTATACACACACAGGAACAGACACGCATACACACTCACTCTATACACACACAGGAACAGACACTCACTCTATACACACACAGGAACAGACACGCATACACACTCACTCTATACACACACAGGAACAGACACGCATACACACTCACTCTATACACACACAGGAACAGACACGCATACACACTCACTCTATACACACACAGGAACAGACATGCATACACACACACTCTATACACACACAGGAACAGACACGCATACACACTCACTCTATACACACAGGAACAGACATGCATACACACACACTCTATACACACACAGGAACAGACACGCATACACACTCACTCTATACACACACAGGAACAGACACGCATACACACTCACTCTATACACACACAGGAACAGACACGCATACACACTCACTCTATACACACACAGGAACAGACATGCATACACACTCACTCTATACACACACAGGAACAGACACGCATACACACTCACTCTATACACACAGGAACAGACACGCATACACACTCACTCTACACACACAGGAACAGACACGCATACACAGTCACTCTACACACACAGGAACAGACACGCATACACACTCACTCTATACACACACAGGAACAGACACGCATACACACTCACTCTATACACACACAGGAACAGACACGCATACACACTCACTCTATACACACACAGGAACAGACACGCATACACACTCACTCTATACACACACAGGAACAGACACTCACTCTATACACACACAGGAACAGACACGCATACACACTCACTCTATACACACACAGGAACAGACACTCACTCTATACACACACAGGAACAGACACGCATACACACTCACTCTATACACACACAGGAACAGACACGCATACACACTCACTCTATACACACACAGGAACAGACACGCATACACACTCACTCTATACACACACAGGAACAGACACGCATACACACTCACTCTATACACACACAGGAACAGACACGCATACACACTCACTCTACACACACAGGAACAGACACGCATACACACTCACTCTACACACACAGGAACAGACACGCATACACACTCACTCTATACACACACAGGAACAGACACGCATACACACTCACTCTATACACACACAGGAACAGACACGCATACACACTCACTCTATACACACACAGGAACAGACACGCATACACACTCACTCTATACACACACAGGAACAGACACGCATACACACTCACTCTATACACACACAGGAACAGACACGCATACACACTCACTCTATACACACACAGGAACAGACACGCATACACACTCACTCTATACACACACAGGAACAGACACGCATACACACTCACTCTATACACACACAGGAACAGACACGCATACACACTCACTCTATACACACACAGGAACAGACACGCATACACACTCACTCTATACACACACAGGAACAGACACGCATACACACTCACTCTATACACACACAGGAACAGACACGCATACACACTCACTCTATACACACACAGGAACAGACACGCATACACACTCACTCTATACACACACACAGGAACAGACACGCATACACACTCACTCTATACACACACAGGAACAGACACGCATACACACTCACTCTATACACACACAGGAACAGACACGCATACACACTCACTCTATACACACACAGGAACAGACACGCATACACACTCACTCTATACACACACAGGAACAGACATGCATACACACTCACTCTACACACACACAGGAACAGACACTCACTCTATACACACACAGGAACAGACACGCATACACACTCACTCTACACACACACAGGAACAGACACTCACTCTATACACACACAGGAACAGACACGCATACACACTCACTCTATACACACACAGGAACAGACACTCACTCTATACACACACAGGAACAGACACGCATACACACTCACTCTACACACACACAGGAACAGACACTCACTCTATACACACACAGGAACAGACACGCATACACACTCACTCTATACACACACAGGAACAGACACGCATACACACTCACTCTATACACACACAGGAACAGACATGCATACACACTCACTCTATACACACACAGGAACAGACACAGCATACACACTCACTCTATACACAGGAACAGACAACATACACACTCTATACACACACAGGAACAGACATGCATACACACACACTCTACACACACAGGAACAGACACGCATACACACTCACTCTATACACACACAGGAACAGACATGCATACACACTCACTCTATACACACACAGGAACAGACACGCATACACACTCACTCTATACACACACAGGAACAGACACGCATACACACTCACTCTATACACACACAGGAACAGACACGCATACACACTCACTCTATACACACAGGAACAGACACGCATACACACTCACTCACTCACTATACACACAGGAACAGACACGCATACACACTCACTCTATACACACACAGGAACAGACACGCATACACACTCACTCTATACACACACAGGAACAGACACGCATACACACTCACTCTATACACACACAGGAACAGACACGCATACACACTCACTCTATACACACACAGGAACAGACACGCATACACACTCACTCTCACTCTATACACACACAGGAACAGACACGCATACACACTCACTCTATACACACACAGGAACAGACACGCATACACACTCACTCTATACACACACAGGAACAGAACAGACACGAACAGACACACTCACTCTATACACACACAGGAACAGACACGCATACACACTCACTCTATACACACAGGAACAGACACGCATACACACTCACTCTATACACACACAGGAACAGACACGCATACACACTCACTCTATACACACACAGGAACAGACACGCATACACACTCACTCTATACACACACAGGAACAGACACGCATACACACTCACTCTATACACACACAGGAACAGACACGCATACACACTCACTCTATACACACAGGAACAGACACGCATACACACTCACTCTATACACACACAGGAACAGACAGACACTCACTCTATACACACACAGGAACAGACACGCATACACACTCACTCTATACACACACAGGAACAGACACTCACTCTATACACACACAGGAACAGACACGCATACACACTCACTCTATACACACACAGGAACAGACACGCATACACACTCACTCTATACACACACAGGAACAGACACGCATACACACTCACTCTACACACACAGGAACAGACACGCATACACACTCACTCTATACACACACAGGAACAGACACGGACACAGGAACAGACACGCATACACACTCACTCTACACACACACAGGAACAGACACGCATACACACTCACTCTACACACACACAGGAACAGACACGCATACACACTCACTCTATACACACACAGGAACATTGCTGTATGGTGGTATTATACATTTTGTATTGTAGATATGTAGTGGTGAACATATGATGCAAAAAAAAGTATTTGGTTGATGTAAGTGCCTTAAAAGTATTTTTGCCTTAAAATGTTTGGACCCCAGGAAGAGTAGCTGCTGCCTTGGCAGGAACTAATGGGGATCATTAATAAACCCCAGGAAGAGTAGCTGCTGCCTTGGCAGGAACTAATGGGGATCCATAATAAACCCCAGGAAGAGTAGCTGCTGCCTTGGCAGGAACTAATGGGGATCCATAATAAACCCCAGGAAGAGTAGCTGCTGCCTTGGCATCAACTAATGGGGATCCATAATAAACCCCAGGAAGAGTAGCTGCTGCCTGGCAGGAACTAATGGGGATCCATAATAAACCCCAGGATGAGTAGCTGCTGCCTTGGCAGGAACTAATGGGGATCCATAATAAACCCCAGGAAGAGTAGCTGCTGCCTTGGCAGGAACTAATGGGGATCATTAATAAACCCCAGGAAGAGTAGCTGCTGCCTTGGCATCAACTAATGGGGATCCATAATAAACCCCAGGAAGAGTAGCTGCTGCCTTGGCATCAACTAATGGGGATCATTAATAAACCCCAGGAAGAGTAGCTGCTGCCTTGGCATCAACTAATGGGGATCATTAATAAACCCCAGGAAGAGTAGCTGCTGCCTTGGCATCAACTAATGGGAATCCTTAATAAACCCCAGGAAGAGTAGCTGCTGCCTTGGCAGGAACTAATGCGGATCCATAATAAATACAAATACAAAATAATATATTGTATACAGCCATAATGTTGGCTAACGAGATTGAGGTTAAGTAGCTCTCTCGCAAGTAACGTGTCAATATTTGTCCAAGCCACAATAGCTAGTAGAAGTCACTCTTTCTGTCTCTCCCCAGAGAAGTCAGGGGTGAAGTGTGGTAGTTTAGAGTCTGTCAGTGTGGATCTAGGACACATAGTCACATGAGAAGTAACGCTCTGCTTAGATGGAGCTGCATCATTGACTTTTCATCCAGATATGCCTCATTACCCCAACACACACACACTACCAACACACACACACTACCAACACACACACACACACACACACACCACACACACACACACACACACACACACACACACACACACACACACACACACACACACACACACACACAC
>NW_025748582.1:30000-33053 GCF_021184085.1 Oncorhynchus gorbuscha
CCGTAGAGCATTCTGTACACCCCGTAGAGCATTCTGTACACACCGTAGAGCATTCTGTACACACCGTAGAGCATTCTATACACCCTGTAGAGCATTCTATACACCCTGTAGAGCATTCTATACACCCTGTAGAGCATTCTATACACCCTGTAGAGCATTCTATACACCCTGTAGAGCATTCTATACACCCTGTAGAGCATTCTGTGCACCCTGTAGAGCATTCTGTACACCCCGTGGAGCATTCTGTAAACCCCGTAGAGCATTCTGTACACCCCGTAGAGCATTCTGTACACCCCGTAGAGCATTCTGTACACCCCGTAGAGCATTCTGTACACCCCGTAGAGCATTCTGTACACCCCGTAGAGCATTCTGTACACCCCGTAGAGCATTCTGTACACCCCGTAGAGCATTCTGTACACCCCGTAGAGCATTCTGTACACCCCGTAGAGCATTCTGTACACCCCGTAGAGCATTCTGTACACCCCGTAGAGCATTCTGTACACCCCGTAGAGCATTCTGTACACCCCGTAGAGCTTCTGTACACCCCGTAGAGCATTCTGTACACCCTGTAGAGCATTCTGTACACCCTGTAGAGCATTTTGTACACCCTGTAGAGCATTCTGTACACCCTGTAGAGCATTCTGTACACCCTGTAGAGCATTCTGTACACCCTGTAGAGCATTCTGTACACACTGTAGAGCATTCTGTACACACTGTAGAGCATTCTGTACACCATGTAGAGCATTCTGTACACCCTGTAGAGCATTCTGTACACCCTGTAGAGCATTCTGTACACTCTGTAGAGCATTCTATACACCCTGTAGAGCATTCTATAAACCCTGTAGAGCATTCTGTACACCCTGTAGAGCACATATGTCAGAGTCAAGGCCCGCGGGCCACATCCGGCCCGCGAGAAGGTTTTTTACGGCCCCTGGGATGATCTTGATTTATTATTAGAACCGGCCCGCAGACCGCAGCAAGCCGGCAGCCCGCAGATCTTTTACACGCACCAATACTACATTTCCCACAATGCAACGGTGACGCACCGAGCAGTAGGCTGCTTCATTTCAATATTTATTGGCACAGCAGTTGTCAGCATCACAGTAAAATTAACTTTCAGATACCCATCAAAAATGGCAAAACGGAAGGTGGACACTGAGAACCGGGGGTTTCAAACAAGGTGGGAGTCGGAGTATTTGTTCACGGAGGTAGCTGGAAAACCTGTGTGTCTTCTGTGTGGAGAAAGTGTGGCGGTACTGAAAGAGTATAATCTGAGACGACATTATGAAACGAAACACGCGGACAAAAACAAGAATATGGACATGGAACAAAGGCTACAAAAGGCAGAGGAATTAAAACGAGGCCTCAAATCTCGACAGGCTCTGTTCAAAAAGCCAAATCACAAGGCCAGGCTGCTGTCAAGGCCAGTTTTATTTTGGCAGAAGAGATCGCTAAATCAGCCCGGCCATTTACGGAGGGGGATTTCATCAAAAACTGCATGATTAAAGTTTGTGACGAAGTTTGCCCAGAAAAAAGGCAACTCTTTTTAAATGTGAGTCTGAGCAGAAACACCATTGCCGAGAGAGTAGACCAGTTGTCCATCAATCTAAAAGAGCAGCTTGTGAAAAAGGGAAAAGATTTCATTGCATATTCCTTGGCTGTGGATGAGAGCACCGACATTTCTGACATTGCCCAGTTGTCAATTTTCATCCGCGGAGTGGACTCCAGCCTAAGCGTGACAGAGGAGTTTTTGGCTTTACGTCCTATGCATGGCACAACTACGGGGCATGATTTGTATGAAGAGGTGTCAAGATGTGTAAATGAGATGGAGCTGCCTTGGGAAAACTCGTGGGTTTGACAACCGACGGAGCACCTGCGATGTGTGGACACAGGAGCGGACTGGCGGCGAAGATACGGGAAAAGATGCAAGAGGAAAACGCGACAGGTGAGCTGACAGCTTATCATTGTATCATACACCAGGAAGCGTTGTGCGGTAAAGCCTTGAAAATGGAGCATGTAATGAGCATCATCACGCGCACAGTTAACTTTATCAGAGCCAAAGGTTTGAATCACCGCCAGTTCAAGGCATTTCTGACGGAGTTAGAAACGGAGCATGGTGATTTGCCTTATCACACAGAGGTGCGATGGCTAAGCCAGGGAAAGGTGCTTCAAAGATGTTTCGAGCTTCGTGAGGAGATTTGTCTGTTCTTGGACAGCAAAGGGAAAGACACAACACAACTCCGAGACGAAATGTTTCTGTGTGAAATGGCTTTTCTGTGTGACATTACGAGTCATCTGAATGCAATGAACTTGCAGCTGCAGGGTCGGGATCGTGTCATCTCTGATATGTACAGTACAGTGAAGGCATTTAAAACCAAACTGACTCTGTGGGAGACGCAGATGCGGAAAGAAAATTTGAGCCACTTTCCCAGCTGCCAGACCATGAAAGAGAAGCTCTCTACCAGTGCGTTCCCGAGCGCACAGTTGGCTGATAAAATAGGTATGCTTGCCGCTGACTTTCGACGCCGATTTGCTGACTTTAAAGCACAAAAAAGCAGGTTGGAACTGCTCGGTAACCCATTTGCTGTTGACGTGGAAAGCTTTTTTGCACTTTTTTGCACTTTATTTTATTGTATTTCAATCCAATTATATTTTTAAAATATTTCAGTTGAGTGGATGATAGAAAATTGCTATTATTGTTTTTTTCTTTGAAGTAAATTTAGCCCACTTTTGCTAAAATAGAAAATATAGGCTACTGATGGTGCCTTGAATACCAGTTTCTTTCATTTAATGTTCATGTTATGGGGATTTTTATATAAAGGAAATTTGTCTTTTGTGTCTGTTGAAAATTAAAGATTACTGACAGAGCCATAAGAAAATATTGCTTTATTTATCTGATCATATTGGAATATATTTGTTAGGTTTTCAGTAAGTTCAATTAGGTTCACTAGACTATATGCGTCATTTAAAAAATTTTCAATGAACATTCGAACAGTCCGGCCCTCGGCTTGTAGCTAAATTTTTTATTTGGCCCTCCGTCCATTTGACTTTGA
>NW_025748583.1:0-12500 GCF_021184085.1 Oncorhynchus gorbuscha
GAGCCTGTGGGTCAGTGTTATTGAGGAGCCTGTGGGTCAGTGTTATTGAGCAGCCTGTGGGTCAGTGTTATTGAGGAGCCTGTGGGTCAGTGTTATTGAGGAGCCTGTGGGTCAGTGTTATGGAGGAGCCTGTGGGTCAGTGTTATTGAGGAGCCTGTGGGTCAGTGTTATTGAGGAGCCTGTGGGTCAGTGTTATTGAGGAGCCTGTGGGTCAGTGTTATTGAGCAGCCTGTGGGTCAGTGTTATTGAGCAGCCTGTGGGTCAGTGTTATTGAGGAGCCTGTGGGTCAGTGTTATTGAGGAGCCTGTGGGTCAGTGTTATTGAGGAGCCTGTGGGTCAGTGTTATTGAGGAGCCTGTGGGTCAGTGTTATTGAGGAGCCTGTGGGTCAGTGTTATTGAGGAGCCTGTGGGTCAGTGTTATTGAGCAGCCTGTGAGTCAGTGTTATTGAGCAGCCTGTGGGTCAGTGTTATTGAGGAGCCTGTGGGTCAGTGTTATTGAGGAGCCTGTGGGTCAGTTATTGAGCAGCCTGTGGGTCAGTGTTATTGAGCAGCCTGTGGGTCAGTGTTATTGAGCAGCCTGTGAGTCAGTGTTAAGGGAGGAGCCTGTGGGGTCAAAGTGTTATTGAGGTCGGTGGTCAGTGTTATTGAGGAGCCTGTGGGTCAGTGTTATTGAGGAGCCTGTGGGTCAGTGTTATTGAGGAGCCTGTGGGTCAGTGTTATTGAGGAGCCTGTGGGTCAGTGTTATTGGAGGAGCCTGGCCTGTGGGTCAGTACATGGAGGAGCCTGTGGTCAGTGTAATTGAGGAGCCTGTGGGTCAGTGCTAGCTGAGGAGCCTGTGGGTCAGTGTAATTGGAGGAGCCTGTGGGTCAGTGTTATTGAGGAGCCTGTGGGTCAGTGTAATTGAGGAGCCTGTGGGTCAGTGTTATTGAGGAGCCTGTGGGTCAGTGTTATTGAGGAGCCTGTGGTCAGTGTTGGTTGGAGGAGCCTGTGTCAGTGTTATTGAGGAGCCTGTGGGGTCAGCCTGTGGTCACTGAGGAGCCTGTGGGTCAGTGTTATTGAGGAGCCTGTGGGTCAGTGTTATTGAGGAGCCTGGGGGTCAGAAGGTAATGAGAGCTAGCGGGAGAAAGGAGCCACAGTTCTGGCTATGATTCTGCCACTGTGTACAGTTCAGACCTGCACAACATCTCACTGTTCTAACACAATGCTCTATGGTGAATTACACGCATGTGTGTGTCTTCTGTATTCAACTGCTCAGGCGGTGGTGTACATTCCAGCCTGCAGGCTTTCTGCTACCAATACCAGCAGGGGAGCGCTAAAGGCTAAATCATTTAGCAGTACAGCAACAGGCCTGTAGCCGGGTTTAGTGCCCTGCTAGCATAGTTGGGGCTCTGTTGTGTGGGAAAGCTATAGGGAACCGTGCCAGTTGTAGCAACACGCTAACGCACTAGGCTAACGGCATATAAAGAAAACATGTGCTGCTCATATGGAGGAGCTGTACAGTAGAGCTGCATTCAATTGCACACAAGGCCATCCATCAACACTGTCAGCGGAGAAGAGAAACATGAGAAACGCTGTTGTTGGAAGGAGAGAAGGAAGGAAGAGGAGGAGAAGGCCAGGCCGTCTGGGCTCGGAGTCCTCTCTCTGTCTCTCTCTCTCTCTCTCTCTCTCTCTCTCTCTCTCTCTCTCTCTCTCTCTCTCTCTCTCTCTCTCTCTCTCTCTGTCCCTCTCTCTCTCTCTCTCTCTGTCTGTCCCTCTCTCTCTCTCTCTCTCTCTCTCTCTCTCTCTCTCTCTCTCTCTCTCTCTGTCCCTCTCTCTCTCTGTCTCTCTCTCTCTCTCTCTCTCTCTCTCTCTCTCTCTCTCTCTCTCTCTCTCTCTCTCTCTCTCTCCTCTCTCTGTCCCCCTCTCTCTCTCTCCTCTCTCTCCTCCCTCCCTCTCTCTCTCTTTCTCTTTCCTCTCTCTCCTCTCTCTCTCTGTCCCCCTCTCTCCTCTCTCTCTCTCTTTCTCTTTCCTCTCTCTCCTCTCTCTCTCTGTCCCCCTCTCTCTCCTTTCTCTCCTCCCTCCCTCTCTCTCTCTCTCTCTCTGTCTCTCTGTCTCTCTCTGTCTTCTCTCTCTCTCTCTCTCTCTCTCTCTCTCTCTCTCTTCATTTTCTTTCTTCTTCTTCCTTCTTCTCGAGGAAACCTCTTCTCGAGGTCCCTCTTCGAGGAAACCTCTTCGAGGTTGCTCTCTCTCTCTCTCTCTCTCTCTCTCTCTCCCAGAGCTCCAACAGGTGCTCTTGAAAGTCGAGCCGGGATCGGACTGTATTATATTTCAGATGACAGTAATGTATTTGAATATGGCTAGCTAATCAGAGCTAAGCTTCCAGTAGTGTACATGGTGTGTGTCAATGTTTCCATGACGCACTAGGAGAAGAAATTATAAGATATCTAAGCAGATACAGAACTTAGGTGTGTGTGTGTGTGTGTGTGTGTGTGTGTGTGTGTGTGTGTGTGTGTGTGTGTGTGTGTGTGTGTGTGTGTGTGTGTGTGTGTGTGTGTGTGTGTGTGTGTGTGTGTGTGTGTGTGTGTGTGTGTGTGTGTGTGTGCTGTGTGTGTGTGTGTGCGTGTGCCTGCATACGGTAACTCTCCTGAACAAGTCCATAATGATGCTTTGATCCACTCTACTGTTTGTAAAAATGCTGATTTCAGGTCAAACACAAAGCATATTCAACAAAGTAGCAGAAAAAACCCCCCAGACCACCAAATATCAAGATCAAATAATGGCAAGGAGATGAACTGATGAAGCCAACGCTCACTGACAGAGATGCAGTGGACCAAAAGGATGGATTCAATTACAGAACAAGGTTGGAGAATGAGGTGACAAGCAGCAAGAGATCCAACATCCGCAGACACAACACGACATGATGTGAAGGAGGAAGGAAATGATGTGAGGAGAGACATGAAGGAGGAAGACATGAGGTGAAGGAGGAAGACCTGATGTGAAGGAGGAAGACCTGATGTGAAGGAGGAAGACATGATGTGGAAAGGAGGAAGACATGATGTGAAGGAGGAAGACATGATGTGAAGGAGGAAGACATGATGTGAAGGAGGAAGAAGACCTGATGATGGAAGGAGGAAGACATGATGTGAAGGAGGAAGACATGATGTGAAGGAGGAAGACATGATGTGAAGGAGGAAGACATGATGTGAAGGAGGAAGACATGATGTGAAGGAGGAGAGAAGTGTGAAGGAAGAACCTGATGTGAGAGGAAGGAAATGATGTGAAGGAGGAAGACATGATGAAGGAGGAAGACATGATGTGAAGGAGGAAGACATGATGTGAAGGAGGAAGACATGATGTGAAGGAGGAAGACATGATGTGAACATGAGGAAGGAAGACATGATGTGAAGGAGGAGAAGACCATGAAATGATGTGAAGGAGGAAGACATGATGTGAAGGAAGACATGATGTGAAGGAGGAAGACATGATGTGAAGGAGGAAGACATGATGTGAAGGAGGAAGACATGATGTGAAGGAGGAAGACATGATGTGAAGGAGGAAACCTGATGGAAGGACATGATGTGAAGGAGGAAGACATGATGTGAAGGAGGAAGACATGATGTGAAGGAGGAAGACATGATGTGAAGGAGGAAGACATGATGTGAAGGAGGAAGACATGATGTGAAGGAGGAAGACATGATGTGAAGGAGGAAGACATGATGTGAAGGAGGAAGACATGATGTGAAGGAGGAAGACATGATGTGAAGGAGGAAGACATGATGTGAAGGAGGAAGACATGATGTGAAGGAGGAAGACATGATGTGAAGGAGGAAGACATGATGTGAAGACCTGATGGAAGACATGATGTGAAGGAGGAAGACATGATGTGAAGGAGGAAGACATGATGTGAAGGAGGAAGACCTGATGTGAAGGAGGAAGACATGATGTGAAGGAGGAAGACCTGATGTGAAGGAGGAAGACATGATGTGAAGGAGGAAGACATGATGTGAAGGAGGAAGACATGATGTGAAGGAGGAAGACATGATGTGAAAGGAAGACATGATGTGAAGGAGGAAGACATGATGTGAAGGAGGAAGACATGATGTGAAGAAGAAGACATGATGTGAAGGAGGAAGACATGAGGTGAAGGAGGAAGACATGATGTGAAGGAGGAAGACATGATGTGAAGGAGGAAGACATGATGTGAAAGAGGAAGGAAATGATGATTATGAAGAAAGCAGCATTCTCCAGTAAAAAGACGATCGCTCACCATTCTGTTCAAAATGGCGGAGAGAGAGAGAGAGGGCAGGGATTGGCTATGCCCAGATACCCTCCTCATCATCCTATTGGTTAGTTAGTCCAACGCAGCATGGAATAAGGAAGGTTATTGGTTAGATAAAAAAAATGGAGGAAAAAGGTTAGGTGGAGATTATTTTGGTAATATCATTACTTACCGTGAGGAAACAGAAAGCATTAAAACATTGCATGTCAGTCAAATAACATTGCATTTTCATATCAATAACATACTAGCACCATTTTACAAGCAGATACTTTTATCAATGAAGACAGTAGGAACCAAGCGCAAAGCAGGAATATCTACGGATTTTAATTTGATCACTCTTTTGTTGCTGAGAATTTTCCTGCACTGCAACCAGTACATTAGCGCCATGATGTGATCTACTGTGCAGTACTGCAAGACCAGCCAGGACCAGCCCTTTTCCTGCTACTGTGCAGTACTGTAGCAAGACCAGCCAGGACCAGACCTTTTCCTGCTACTGTGCAGTACTGTAGCAAGACCAGCCAGGACCAGACCTTTTCCTGCTACTGTGCAGTACTGTAGCAAGACCAGCCCCTTTCCTGCTGCTGTGGAAACTGTGACATGAGGTGAAAGTAATCCAGCCATTTAGCATTCAAAATAAACATGACAACAACAGCTGCAGTAGCAACTAGCTAGAAACACGACAACAACAGCTACAGTAGCAGCTAGCTGGAAACACGACAACAACAGCTGGAGTAGCAACTAGCTAGAAACACGACAACAACAGCTACAGTAGCAACTAGCTAGAAACACGACAACAACAGCTACAGTAGCAACTAGCTAGAAACACGACAACAACAGCTACAGTAGCAACTAGCTAGAAACACGACAACAACAGCTACAGTAGCAACTAGCTGGAAACACGACAACAACAGCTACAGTAGCAGCTAGCTAGAAACACGACAACAACAGCTACAGTAGCAGCAACAACAGCTAGAAACACGACAACAACAACAGCTACAGTAGCAACTAGCTAGAAACACGACAACAACAGCTACAGTAGCAACTAGCTAGAAACACGACAACAACAGCTGGAGTAGCAACTAGCTGGAAACACGACAACAACAGCTACAGTAGCAACTAGCTAAAAACACTACAACAACAGCTGGAGTAGCAGCTAGCTGGAAACACGACAACAACAGCTGGAGTAGCAGCTAGCTAGAAACACGACAACAACAGCTACAGTAGCAACTAGCTGGAAACACGACAACAACAGCTACAGTAGCAGCTAGCTAGAAACACGACAACAACAGCTACAGTAGCAACTACGCGACAACAAAGCTAAAACCGCGACAACAACAGCTACAGCTAGTAACAGCTACAGTAGCAGCTAGCACGACAACAACAGCTACAGTAGCAACTAGCTAGAAGCACGACAACAACAGCTACAGTAGCAACAAGCTAGAAACACGACAACAACAGCTACAGTAGCAACTAGCTAGAAACACGACAACAACAGCTACAGTAGCAACTGGCTAGAAACACGACAACAACAGCTACAGTAGCAACTAGCTAGACACACGACAACAACAGCTACAGTAGCAACTAGCTAGAAACACGACAACAACAGCTACAGTAGCAACTAGCTAGAAACACGACAACAACAGCTACAGTAGCAGCTAGCTAGAAACACGACAACAACAGCTACAGTAGCAGCTAGCTAGAAACACGACAACAACAGCTGGAGTAGCAACTAGCTAAACACGACAACAACAGCTACAGTAGCAGCTAGCTAGAAACACGACAACAACAGCTACAGTAGCAGCTAGCTGGAAACACGACAACAACAGCTACAGTAGCAGCTAGCTGGAAATACGACAACAACAGCTACAGTAGCAACTAGCTAGAAACACGACAACAACAGCTACAGTAGCAACAAGCTAGAAGCACGACAACAACAGCTACAGTAGCAACTAGCTAGAAGCACGACAACAACAGCTACAGTAGCAACTAGCTAGAAACACGACAACAACAGCTACAGTAGCAACTAGCTAGACACACGACAACAACAGCTACAGTAGCAACAGCTGGAAACACGACAACAACAGCTACAGTAGCAACTAGCTAGAAACACGACAACAACAGCTACAGTAGCAACTAGCTAGAAACACGACAACAACAGCTACAGTAGCAACTAGCTAGACACACGACAACAACAGCTACAGTAGCAACTAGCTAGAACACGACAACAACAGCTACAGTAGCAACTAGCTAGAAACACGACAACAACAGCTACAGTAGCAACTAGCTAGAAACACAACAACAACAGCTACAGTAGCAACAACAGCTAGAGCAACACGTCATCAACAGCTACAGTAGCAACTAGCTAGAAACACGACAACAACAGCTACAGTAGCAACTAGCTAGAAACACGACAACAACAGCTACAGTAGCAACTAGCTAGAAGCGCGACAACAACAGCTACAGTAGCAACTAGCTAGAAACACTACAACAATAGCTACAGTAACAGCTAGCTAGAAACACGACAACAGCTACAGTAACAGCTAGCTAGAAACAAAAACAGAGAAATAAATTAGGGAGGGAGTGAGAAGGAGAGAGACTAATGACGGCTGTAACTTGATTTAGACTCCATCAGAGAGGTGGATAAAGGGTGTTAGATGGAAACGAAACCCGGCTAGAAGGACTCAGGATGAAGAACACACTCTCTCAGTCTGTCTGTGCAGTATCGTGTGGTTTTTAGGCCTCCCTATGCTAACAGAATGAGTGAAGGGGAATGGATGACTGGAAGAATGACATAGTGGAGAGTTGTGATGCTTGTCGTTGTTCCTGTTTTCATTGGACTGTCCGTCTGTGAATAATGACAGGGAATTGTCCCCAGATCAGAGAGAGACGAGGCGACACTAAGTGTTTTCTTGGCAACTAGAGATGAGCGAATGGGATGGGGGTTTCTGTGATTAACGGAATGTGTGGAATGTGTGTGTGTGTGTGTGTGTGTGTGTGTGTGTGTGTGTGTGTGTGTGTGTGTGTGTGTGTGTGTGTGTGTGTGTGTGTGTGTGTGTGTGTGTGTGTGTGTGTGTGTGTGTGTGTGTGTGTGAATATTTACCGAACAGACATTCTTTCTCACCGACTATATTTTCCAGGTTGACTTTGTGACAGAAAGCAGTCCCCATACACTGTCTCACACACATTATCTCACACTGTGTCACCCCACCCCCCTCCCCTCTCTCTCACTCCCTCAACCCTCCTTCATCAACTCTAACTCTCTCCCTGTTCCATGTCGTCTTGTTCGGGCCCTTCCAGTTCTGGAGCCTTTAGAGTGAGGTGTCAAACTGAATAACTCTGTTCTGGGGCCTCTGGGGCCAGAGGCCTGGGGGTATGGAAGGGACTCCTTGGTGGACAGGATTGCTCATACATACTGTACTGTATGTTTGGTGTACTGGTGAAGAAGTTAAGACGCCATGTTAAAATGATGTAGTGGGGGAATTTGAGCAATAAACCAGGACTGGCTTATGTACTGACTGACTGTCTCTCCTCCTCCTTATGGGGAGATCTGTCTCTCTCTCCTCCTTATGTAGACTGACTGCTGGGGGAGATCTGTCTCTCCTGTAGACTCCTGGGGATATCTGTCTCTCCTCCTCCTTATGTAGACTGACTGCTGGGGAGATCTGTCTCTCCTTCTCCTGACTGCTGGGGGAGATCTGTCTCTCCTTCTCCTTATGTAGACTGACTGCTGGGGGAGATCTGTCTCTCCTCCTCCTTATGTAGACTGACTGCTGGGGGAGAGATCTGTCTCTCCTTCTCCTTATGTAGACTGACTGCTGGGGATATCTGTCTCTCCTCCTCCTTATGTAGACTGACTGCTGGGGGAGATCTGTCTCTCCTTCTCCTTATGTAGACTGACTGCCGGGAGATCTGTCTCTCCTTCTCCTTATGTAGACTGACTGCTGGGGGAGATCTGTCTCTCCTCCTCCTTATGTCGACTGACTGCTGGGGGAGATCTGTCTCTCCTTCTCCTTATGGACTGACTCTGTCTGTCCTTCTCCTTATGTAGACTGACTGCTGGGGAGATCTGTCTCTCCTCCTCCTTATGTAGACTGACTGCTCTGGGAGATCTGTCTCTCCTTCCCTCCGTCTGTTAAGCAGGACAACACAGTATGGTACAGTAACATTATAGGTCCATCATGAAGGTTTCAGGCTATACATGATTGAGCATTGGGAAAACAATGGACGGACAAAGCCAATCAAATCCTGGAAAGTTGTACACTAAGCATGGAGAACTGGACTGGGATTGGGGCCTAATGTGGTGTGTGTGTGTGTATACATTCTTCTCATGTGTACTGTGTGTGTGTCTGCTATGCTGCCTGTGTGTCAGGGCCTTTGTGCGCCTAAATGCGTTTTGGTGCCTAATATGAAATAATAGGAGAGCTTACAGCTGAGGGTGCTGTGGTTTATTGAATGTGAAAGATGTAATTTCCTGTTGTTTATGCTTGGCTGTAATGACTTTGCCTTGTAAACCAGGACAGAGCCTTTAGGGATACATTAAACATTACAGACTGAGAGGGAGGGAGTGGGGAGAGGGAGGGGGTGGGGGAGGGGGATGGAGGAGGGAGGGGAGGAGAGAGAGAGAGGGAGGGTGGGATGGAGGGGAGGGGGTGGGGGGAGGGGGATGGAGGGAGGGAGGGGGTGGGGGGGGGGGATGGAGGGAGGGAGGGAGGGGGGGAGAGAGAGAGGGAGGGTGGGATGGAGGGAGGGGGGGGGGAGGGGGATGGAGGGAGGGAGGGGGGGGGGGTGGGGGATGGAGGGAGGGAGGGAGGGGGTGGGGGAGGGGTGAGGGATGGAGGGAGGGAGGGGTGGGGGAGGGGGATGGAGGGAGGGAGGAGGAGGGTGGACGGGGGGGTAGATGGGGAGGGGGAGGGGGAGGGAGGGAGAGAGGGAGGGGGAGAGAGGGAGGGGGGGGGGAGAGGGAGGGAGGAGAGAGGGAGGGATACAGGGATACATTAAACATTACAGACTGAGAGGGAGGGAGGGAGGGAGTGAGAAGAGGGAAGGGGGAGAGGGAGGGGGTGGAGGGAGGAGAGAGTGAGGGGAGAGAGCGAGGGGAGGGAGGGAGGGGGGAGGGAGGGAGAAGGAGGGGGAGGGAGGGAGGGAGGGAGGGAAAGAGAGAAAGGTGTAAAGGAGGACATAAAACAGAGGACGAGTGGAAGACAAAAGTGGACTCAGTATGGGGAGATCAGATGAGAGGATGAGTAGATGATGCTGTATGGGAATGATGGATCAATTCTGTGGGCCAAATGGCACCATAAGCCAAATATACAGTGCACAACATTTGACCAGACTATGGTGCACTATAATGACTTACTGTAACACTATAGACTATAATGACTTACTGTAACACTATAGACTATAATGACTTACTGTAACACTATAGACTATAATGACTTACTGTATCACCCTGGACTATACTGACTTACTGTGTCACACTATAGACTATACTGACTTACTGTAACACCCTGGACTATAATGACTTACTGTAACACACTATAGACTATAATGACTTACTGTAACACCCTGTACTATAATGACTTACTGTAACACACTGGACTATACTGACTTACTGTAACACCCTGTACTATAATGACTTACTGTAACACCCTGGACTATAATGACTTACTGTAACACCCTGGACTATACTGACTTACTGTATCACACTATAGACTATAATGACTTACTGTAACACCCTGGACTATAATGACTTACTGTAACACACTGGACTATACTGACTTACTGTATCACACTATAGACTATAATGACTTAATGTAACACCCTGGACTATACTGACTTACTGTAACACCCTGTACTATAATGACTTACTGTATCACACTATAGACTATGACTTACTGTAACACCCTGGACTATATTGACTTACTGTAACACCCTGGACTATAATGACTTACTGTAACACACTGGACTATACTGACTTACTGTATCACACTATAGACTATGACTTACTGTAACACCCTGGACTATATTGACTTACTGTAACACCCTGGACTATAATGACTTACTGTAACATCCTGCACTATAATGACTTACTGTAACACACTATAGACTATAATGACTTACTGTATCACACTATAGACTATAATGACTTACTGTAACACCCTGGACTATACTGACTTACTGTATCACACTATAGACTATAATGACTTACTGTAACACCCTGGACTATAATGACTTACTGTAACACCCTGGACTATATTGACTTACTGTAACACCCTGGACTATAATGACTTACTGTATCACCCTGGACTATACTGACTTACTGTATCACACTATAGACTATAATGACTTACTGTAACACCCTGGACTATAATGACTTACTGTATCACACTATAGACTATAATGACTTACTGTAACACAATATAGACTATAAAGACTTACTGTAACACACTATAGACTATACTGACTTACTGTAACACACTATAGACTATACTGACTTACTGTATCACACTATAGACTATAATTACTTACTGTAACACCCTGGACTATAATGACTTACTGTAACACACTGGACTATACTGACTTACTGTAACACCCTGGACTATAATGACTTACTGTAACACCCTGGACTATACTGACTTACTGTAACACCCTGGACTATACTGACTTACTGTAACACCCTGGACTATACTGACTTACTGTAACACCCTGGACTATAATGACTTACTGTAACACCCTGGACTATACTGACTTACTGTAACACCCTGGACTATACTGACTTACTGTAACACCCTGGACTATACTGACTTACTGTAACACACTATAGACTATAATGACTTACTGTAACACACTGGACTATACTGACTTACTGTAACACCCTGGACTATAATGACTTACTGTAACACACTATATACTATACTGACTTACTGTAACACACTATAGACTATAATGACTTACTGTAACACACTGGACTATACTGACTTACTGTATCACACTATAGACTATAATGACTTACTGTAACACCCTGGACTATACTGACTTACTGTATCACACTATAGACTATAATGACTTACTATATCACACTATAGACTATAATGACTTACTGTAACACCCTGGACTATACTGACTTACTGTATCACACTATAGACTATAATGACTTACTGTAACACCCTGGACTATAATGACTTACTGTAACACCCTGGACTATAATGACTTACTGTAACACACTATAGACTATACTGACTTACTGTATCACACTATAGACTATAATGACTTACTGTAACACCCTGGACTATAATGACTTACTGTAACACCCTGGACTATAATGACTTACTGTAACACCCTGGACTATACTGACTTACTGTAACACCCTGGACTATACTGACTTACTGTAACACCCTGGACTATACTGACTTACTGTAACACCCTGGACTAAACTGACTTACTGTAACACACTATAGACTATAATGACTTACTGTAACACCCTGGACTATACTGACTTACTGTATCACACTATAGACTATAATGACTTACTGTAACACCCTGGACTATAATGACTTACTGTAACACACTATATACTATACTGACTTACTGTAACACACTATAGACTATAATGACTTACTGTAACACACTATAGACTATAATGACTTACTGTAACACACTGGACTATACTGACTTACTGTAACACCCTGGACTATAATGACTTACTGTACAGTATAAAGTCACAATCTACTCCACCAGTCTCACAGGTTTGTAGTTTCCCTTGGAACAGCGTCCAGAAACCAGACTTTATAAACCGACCCTGTTGACCAGCTGGAGGGATTCTGAATGCAGGATTTGAACTGGCATCGCTACAAGGATTTGAACTGGCATCGCTACAGCAGGATTTGAACTGGCATCGCTACAGCAGGATTTGAACTGGCATCGCTACAGCAGGATTTGAACTGGCATCGCTACAGCAGGATTTGAACTGGCATCGCTACAGCAGGATTTGATCTGGCATCGCTACAGCAGGATTTGAACTGGCATCGCTACAGCAGGATTTGATCTGGCATCGCTACAGCAGGATTTGATCTGGCATCGCTACAGCAGGATTTGAACTGGCATCGCTACAGCAGGATTTGAACTGGCATCGCTACAGCAGGATTTGAACTGGCATCGCTACAGCAGGATTTGAACTGGCATCGCTACAGCAGGATTTGATCTGGCATCGCTACAGCAGGATTTGAACTGGCATCGCTACAGC
>NW_025748583.1:17500-20000 GCF_021184085.1 Oncorhynchus gorbuscha
AGGGAGAGAGAGAGAGAGAGAGAGAGAGAGAGAGAGAGAGAGAGAGAGAGAGAGAGAGAGAGAGAGAGAGAGAGAGAGAGAGAGAGAGAGAGAGAGAGAGAGAGAGAGAGAGAGAGAGAGAGAGAGAGAGTGAGGAGAGAGAGAGAGAGAGAGAGAGAGAGAGGGAGAGAGCGAGTGGGAGAGAGAGAGTGTGAGAGAGAGAGAGAGAGAGAGAGGCAGAGACAGAGAGAGAGACAGAGAGAGAGGCAGAGACAGAGAGAGGGAGAGAGAGAGAGAGTGAGAGAGAGAGTGGGAGAGAAAGAGAGAGAGAGAGAGAGGCAGAGACAGAGAGAGAGACAGAGAGAGAGGCAGAGACAGAGAGAGAGACAGACAGAGAGAGAGAGACAGAGAGGGAGAGCAACTGGCTTAACAAGCCACTTAGGGAAAGGTCAATAAAAAGCCTTAGCCAAACATCCTCCCTCCCTCTCAGGCACCATAGTCCCACTCCTGGCTCTCTAAAATAGACCAGCTACAGAACAGTAGCCACAGAGTGTGAGGTGAGAAGATGCCTCTCAAATAAACTCAAAATTAGTCCCACTCCACTTAAGGAAACTGCCGCCCGCAGATGCTATTGAGATGCTATAGAGATGCTATATGGAGCCGCCATTATGGTTCAAACTCATTCATTCTCCACTTTGCCCTGTCACGCCCTACAATTATCCTACCTTCCCTTCCCCTGTCCCTGACAGAGCACTGGGCTGGGCTCTCTGACAATTTGTTCCACATGCTCCGGTGGTTACGGTTGAGGATTTGGGAAAGTTCCCTGGAAGTCAGGCTTAAGCTGTTAGACTTGTAGTACCTAAATCCCCTACAGCCCCGGAGCAGTAATACACAGAGAGAGAGAGAGGAGGGGGCGGGGGAGGGGGAGTGAGAACAGGGGAGGGATAGAAGCACCGATCCACAGCCCCGGAGCAGTCATACACAGAGAGAGAGAGAGGAGGGGGCGGGGGAGAACAGGGGAGGGGGGGGGAGAACAGGGGAAGGATAGAAGCACCGATACACAGCCCCGGAGCAGTCATACACAGAGAGAGAGAGGGGAGGGGGTAGAGGAGGAGAATCAACACGGAGGGAGGGAGGGAAGAGGAGGACACCAACACTGGGGGAGGGAGGGAGAGAAAGAAAGAGAGAGGGAGGGATGTAGAATATCCTCTACAGGTGCAGAGTGCCCCCAGGCCCTGTAATGGCTAAAAGGCAAGCTGTTTTTTTGGACTGTTTATTTTAAGTGTGTGTGTTTTTAGAAGGAGGAAATGAAGGACATGTGCATGACTGGGGAGGCTGTTTCAACCTGTGTGTACTGGAGACGCAAACACACACACTCACACTGGCTGACTAGCCCACAGAGTTCCACTGACTGATTAGCCCACAGAGTTCCACTGACTGATTAGCCCACAGAGTTCCACTGACTGATTAGCCCACAGATAGAGGGGTGTATAGGTAGAGAGAGAGGTGAATATAGAGAAAGATGTGTGTATAGATACAGAGAGGGGTGTATAGTGAGAGAGAGGGGTGTATAGTGAGAGAGAGGGTTGTATGGGGAGAGAGAGGGGTGTATGGTGAGAGAGAGGGGTGTATAGGGAGAGATTGGGATGTATGGGGAGAGAGAAGGGTGTATAGGGAGAGAGAGGGGTGTATGGGGAGAGAGAGGGGTGTATAGTGAGAGAGAGGGTTGTATAGTGAGAGAGGGGTGTATAGGGAGAGAGAGGGGTGTATAGGGAGAGAGAGGGGTGTATGGGGAGAGAGAGGGGTGTATAGGGAGAGAGGGGTGTATGGGGAGAGAGGGGTGTATGGGGAGAGGGGTGTATAGGGAGAGAGAGGGGTGTATGGGGAGAGAGAGAGGGTGTATGGGGAGAGAGAGAGAGGGGTGTATGGAGAAGCGGTGTATGGGGAGAGAGGGGTGTATGGAGAGAGAGAGAGAGAGGGGTGTATGGGGAGAGAGGGTGTATAGGGAGAGAGAGGGGTGTAGAGGGGAGAGATAGGGGTGTATGGGGGAGAGAGGGGTGTATGGGGGAGAGAGGAGAGAGGGGTGTATGGAGAGAGGAGAGAGCGGTGTATGGGGAGGGAGAGAGGGGTGTATGGAGAGAGAGAGAGAGAGGGGTGTATGGGGAGAGAGAGGGGTGTATAGGGAGAGAGAGGGGTGTAGAGGGAGAGATAGGGGTGTATGGGGAGAGAGGGTGTATGGGGGAGAGAGGGGTGTATGGGGAGAGAGGTGTATAGGGAGAGAGGGTGTATGGAGAGAAGGGGTGTATAGGGAGAGAGAGGGTATATAGTGAGACAGAGGGGTGTATACGGAGAGAGGGGTGTATAGTGAGAGAGAGGGGTGTATGGGGAGAGAGGGTGTATAGTGAGAGAGAGGGTGTATAGTGAGAGAGAGGGGCGTATAGTGAGAGAGAGGGGTGTATACTGAGAGATGGGTATATAGTGAGAGAGGGTGTATAGTGAGAGAGAGGGTGTATAGTGAGAG
>NW_025748583.1:27500-33050 GCF_021184085.1 Oncorhynchus gorbuscha
GTCATTTTTATTCAGGCTGATATCATAGGATGTGCTCCAAATGGCACCCATTCCCTACATATGGCACAACTGTTGACCAGAGCCCTCTGGACCGTGGGTTAAAACTAGTGCACTATATAGGGAATAGGGCACTGGTCTAAAGTAGTGCTCTATATAGGGAATAGGGCACTGGTCTAAAGTAGTGCACTATATAGGGAATAGGGCCCTGGTCTAAAGTAGTGCACTATAGGGAATAGGGCTCTGGTCTAAAGTAGTACACTATATAGGGAATAGGGCCCTGGTCAAAGTAGTGTACTATATAGGGAATAGGGCCCTGGTCTAAAGTAGTGCACTATATAGGGAATAGGGCTCTGGTCTAAAGTAGTGCACTATATAGGAATAGGGCTCTGGTCTAAAGTAGTGCACTATATAGGGAATAGGGCCCTGGTCTAAAGTAGGCACTATATAGGGAATAGGGCCCTGGTCTAAAGTAGTACTATATAGGGAATAGGGCCCTGGTCTAAAGTAGTGCACTATATAGGGAATAGGGCCTGGTCTAAAGTAGTGCACTATATAGGGAATAGGGCTCTGGTCTAAAGTAGTGCACTATATAGGGAATAGGCCTCTGGTCTAAAGTAGTGCACTATATAGGGAATAGGGCCCTGGTCTAAAGTAGTGCACTATATAGGGAATAGGCTCTGGTCTAAAGTAGTGCACTATATAGGGAATAGGGCTCTGGTCTAAAGTAGTGCACTATATAGGGAATAGGGCTCTGGTCTAAAGTAGTGCACTATATAGGGAATAGGCCCTGGTCAACAGAAGTCCACTATATAGGGAATAGGGCCCTGGTCAACAGAAGTCCACTATATAGGGAACAGGGTGCCATTTGGGAAACAGAGAAAATGCATTTCTGGTCATCTCCTGGAGGGAATAAAAACTGGGTAATGAAGGAATGAAAACTGGGTAATGAAGGAATGAAAACTGGGTAATGAAGGAATGAAAACTGGGTAATGAAGGAATGAAAACTGGGTAATGAAGGAATGACCCCTTTATAATCAATAAAGATGGACAGAACCATGATGGCACCATTGTGACCTCTCTCTCTCTCTCTCTCTCTCTCTCTCTCTCTCTCTCTCTCTCTCTCTCTCTCTCTCTCTCTCTCTCTCTCTCTCTCTCTCTCTCTCTCTCTGTCTCTCTACCATATGTACAGTCTCTTGTCTGTGTGATGAGTGGGCTGGCTTACAGCGTAAATGTCTTGGAAAGTCCTATTTGATGAACCCCCCACACAGAGGGACTACCCTGTCCTGCCCCTCACATTCCCACCCCTCCCAGGTCACTGTTAAACTCCACCCACTCAGGTGTGGAAGTGGAGGGGCAAAGCACACACACACACACACACACACACACACACACACACACACACACACACACACACACACACACACACACACACACACACACACACACACACACACACACACACACACACACACACACACACACACACACACACACACACACACACACACACACACACACACACACACACACACAGCCCTGGTTAAGCCATCGTTCTGAATGTAAACCACATGCCAGGTGGTGTGCCCTGCACCCTGTTTCTCTGTGGTCTCCATCTCCTTAATGTCCACATTGTATAGAGTTGGTAGGTCCTTTCACAGAGGGAGAGAGAGGGATGGAGAAGGAAAGACAGAAGGGGGAGGAGTCCAATAAGGGGGAGGAGATGGGAAGAGAGGGGGAGAAGGAGAGGCAGAGTAATGGAAGGAAGAAATGGAGAGGGGGAGAGAAGGAGATCTGGTGATGTCATGATTTACAGTCCAGAACACCCAGACTCCCTCTGTCTACTCTACAGATCAGAGGAGGGGTGATGCATGGGGAGAGGGGGTGAATGGGAAGGAAGGGATGGAGAGGGGGATGGATGGGGAGAGGGGGTGGATGGGAAGGGAGGGGATGGATGGGGGAGAGGGGGATGGATAGGAAGGGAGAGGATGGATGGATGGGGAGAGGGGGGATGGATGGGGAGAGGGGGGTGGATGGGGAGAGGGGGATGGATGGGGAGAGGTGAAAAGGGGGATGGATGGGGAGAGAGAGAGAGAGAGGGCAAATGGATGGGGAGAGGGGATGGATAGAGAGAGGGGATGGATGGAGAGAGAGAGAGAGGAGGGTGGATGGGAAGGGAGGGAAGAGGGGGATGGATGGGGAGAGGGGGATGGATGGAGAGAGGGGGATGGATGGGAGAGGGGGATGGATGGGGAGAGGGGATGGATGGGGAGAGGGGGGATGGATGGGGAGGGGGGGATGGATGAGAAAGGGGGTGGATAGAGAGAGAGAGAGGAGGGTGGATGGGAAGGAGGGGAAGAGGGGGATGGATGGGGGAGAGAGAGAGACAGAGAGAGGGGTGATGGATGGGGAGAGGGGGTGGGATGGGGAGAGGGGTGTGGATGGGGAGAGGGGGTGTGGATAGGGAAGGTTGTGTGGATGGGTTGAGGTTGTGTGGATGGAAAGGGGAGTGGGTTGAGTGAACCAGCAGAAACCCTTTCAGACCCACCATGAGAGAGACTATCTCTTTCATTCTATCCCCTCATTCTATCCCATATTCTATCTCCTCATTATATCTCCTCATTCCATCTCCTCATTCCATCTCCTCATTCTATCTCCTCATTCTATCCCTATTCTAACTCCATATTCTATTCCCTCATTCTATCTCCTCATTATATCTCCTCATTCCATCTCTATTCTATCTACTCATTCTATCCCATCATTATATCTCCTCATTCTATCTCCCTATTCTATCCCTCATTCTATCCCCTCATTCTATCCCCTCATTATATCCTCATTCTATCTCCTCATTCTATCCCCTCATTATATTCTATCTCCTCATTCTATCCCATCATTATATCTCCTCATTCTATCTCCCTATTCTATCCCCTCTCATCCCCTCATTCTATCCCTCATTATATCCCCTCATTCTATCTCCTCATTCTATCCCTATTCTAACTCCATATTCTATTCCCTCATTCTATCTCCTCATTATATCTCCTCATTCCATCTCCCTATTCTATCTACTCATTCTATCCCATCATTATATCTCCTCATTATCTCCCTATTCTATCCCCTCATTCTATCCCTCATTCTATCCCCTCATTATATCCCCTCATTCTATCTCCTCATTCTATCCCCTCATTATATCTCCCTATTCTATCCCTCATTATATCTCTATATCCCCTCATTCTATCCCCTCATTATATCCCTCATTATATCTCCTATTCTATCCCTCATTCTATCCCCTCATTATATCCCCTCATTATATCTCCCTATTCTATCCCCTCATTCTATCCCCTCATTATATCCCCTCATTCTATCTCTTCATTCTATCCCCTCATTCTATCCCTCATTATATCCCCTCATTCTATCTCTTCATTCTATCCCCTCATTCTATCTCTTCATTCTATCCCCTCATTCTATCCCCTCATTCTATCTCTTCATTCTATCCCCTCATTTTATCCCTCATTATATCCCCTCATTCTATCCCTCATTTTATCCCCTCATTTTATCCCCTCATTCTATCCCTCATTCTATCCCTCATTCTATCCCCTCATTATATCCCCTCATTCTATCCCCTCATTTTATCCCCTCATTCTATCCCCTCATTCTATCCCATCATTATCCCCTCATTCTATCCCCTCATTCTATCCCTCATTATATCCCCTCATTCTATCATTCCCTCATTTTATCCCCTCATTCTATCTCTTCATTCTATCCCCTCATTTTATCCCTCATTATATCCCCTCATTCTATCCCCTCATTTTATCCCCTCATTTTATCCCTCATTCTATCCCCTCATTCTATCCCTCATTCTATCCCCTCATTTATATCCCCTCATTCTATCCCTCATTCTATCCCCTCATTCTATCCCCTCATTTTATCCCCTCATTCTATCCCCTCATTCTATCCCCTCATTATATCCCTCATTCTATCCTCATTCTATCCCTCATTCTATCCCTCATTCTATCCCCTCATTCTATCCCCTCATTCTATCCCCTCATTCTATCCCTCATTATATCCCTATTCTATCCCCTCATTCTATCCCCTCATTCTATCCCCTCATTCTATCCCCTCATTCTATCCCCTCATTTATCTCTTCATTCTATCCCTCATTTTATCCCCTCATTCTATCCCTCATTCTATCCCCTCATTCTATCCCCTCATTATATCCCCTCATTCTATCCTCATTCTATCCCCTCATTCTATCCCCTCATTCTATCCCCTCATTCTATCCTCATTCTATCCCCTCATTCTATCCCCTCATTCTATCTCTTCATCCCTATCCCCTCATTTTATCCCCTCATTCTATCCCCTCATTCTATCCCCTCATTCTATCCTCATTCTATCCCCTCATTCTATCTCTTCATTATATCCCTTCATTCTATCTCTTCATTCTATCCCTCATTATATCCTCATTCTATCCCCTCATTCTATCCCTCATTCTATCCCCTCATTATATCCCTCATTCTATCCCCTCATTCTATCCCCTCATTCTATCTCTTCATTCTATCCCCTCATTTTTATCCTCATTCTATCCTCATTCTATCCCCTCATTCTATCCTCATTCTATCCTTCATTCTATCCCCTATTCTATCCCCTCATTCTATCCCCTCATTCTATCCCCTCATTCTATCCCCTCATTCTATCCTCATTCTATCTCTTCATTCTATCCCCTCATTTTATCCCCTCATTCTATCCCCTCATTCTATCCCCTCATTCTATCCCCTCATTCTATCCCTCATTCTATCCCCTCATTCTATCCCTTCATTCTATCCCCTCATTATATCTCTTCATTCTATCCCCTCATTCTATCCCCTCATTCTATCTCTTCATTCTATCCCCTCATTCTATCCCCTCATTCTATCTCCTCATTCTATCCCCTCATTCTATCCCCTCATTATATCCCCTCATTATATCCCCTCATTCTATCTCTTCATTTTATCCCCTCATTCTATCCCCTCATTATATCCCCTCATTATATCCCCTCATTCTATCTCTTCATTTTATCCCCTCATTCTATCCCCTCATTTATATCCCTCATTATATCCCCTCATTCTATCCCTTCATTTTATCCCCTCATTTCTATCTCCTCATTTTATCCCCTCATTATATCTCCCTATTCTATCTCTTCATTTTTATCCCTCATTATATCCCCTCATTATATCCTCATTTATATCCCTCATTCTATCTCTTCATTATATCCCTCATTCTATCCCTCATTATATCTCCTCATTATATCCCCTCATTCTATCCCCTCATTCAATCTCTTCATTTTATCCCCTCATTCTAAAGAGGAGAGGAAATAAGAGGGAAAGGGGAGAGGAAAGAGGAGGGGAAATAAGAGAGGAAGGAGAGGAAGGAGGAGAGGAAAGAGGGAGAGGAAGAGGAGAGGAAGGAGGAGAGGAAAGAGGAGAGGAAATAGAGAGGAAATAAGAGAGGAAATAAGAGGTCCTCTATCAAATGTCTTTTCTTTCCTTCTTTTCATTCATCCCTCATGTCAACCTCTCT
>NW_025748584.1:0-33049 GCF_021184085.1 Oncorhynchus gorbuscha
GAGCATAACAGTTATGGAAGGTTTGTGAATCGCTTCCTTTTAGGTGGTTGTAGAATTTAACGGCTTTTTTCTGTATTTTGATAATTAGTGGGTATCGGCCTAATTCTGCTCTGGATGCATTATTTGGTGTTCTACGTTGTACACGGAGGATATTTTTGCAGAATTCTGCGTGCAGAGTCTCAATTTGGTGTTTGTCCCATTTTGTGAAGTCTTGGTTGGTGAGCGGACCCCAGACCTCACAACCATAAAGGGCAATGGGTTCTATGACTGATTCAAGTATTTTTAGCCAAATCCTAATTGGTATGTTGAAATGTATGTTTCTTTTGATGGCATAGAATGCCCTTCTTGCCTTGTCTCTCAGATCGTTCACAGCTTTGTGGAAGTTACCAGTGGCGCTGATGTTTAGGCCAAGGTATGTATAGTTTTTTGTGTGCTCTTGATTTTCCATAAGGAGCTTCATTTTGTAATCTTTTCTTGCCTTATCATTCTTTACATGCACAGGGTTCTGTATTTTAATTACCTCTGAACAGCGGGAGGCAGCTTCTAAGGCCTCTCCATTTGGTTGGGGTAGACTGTGTGACTCTCCTGCCATTGTTGGGCTAATGGGCTTTGACACCTCTCACTTGACACGTCAGTGCTAGTTGAAGCTGTATCAAGCTTGGCAGAATTATGTTAGAATTCAGTCCTTATAAAGTAATGTTGTGTATTTTTCTTCTTGGCGTTTGGAAATAGAATATAGTTTCAGACTAAACATTACTCACTCAGTTCCAGGTTGGATGGTGTTGTCAGGTTTCTGTTGTTTTCCAGAGAATTAGCTGTATAGAGAAATAAATCTTGGTAGTTGTGAACCTTCCAGGTGATTCCATAATTCCGTCCGAAATCAGGTTGTAGGTTTTAAGTTTTGATTTGAAGTAGGGGTTATGTTGTAGAGGGTAAAATCCAGTATGTGTTCCTGACAAAAAATCCAAGTTTATCTGACTCCCAATCTATCTTTTTTAAAGAAAATGCTGAAAAATGCAGGAGCTCATCTGATCGTGACCTCTCTCTCTCTCTCTCTGTCTCTCTCTGTGTCTCTCTCTCTCTGTCTATCTCTCTCTCTCTCTCTCTCTCTCTCTCTGTATCTATCTGTGTCTCTCTCTCTCTCTCTCTCTCTCTCTCTCTCTCTCTCTCTCTCTCTCTCTCTCGCTCTCTCGCTCTCTCGCTCTCTGTCTCTCTCTCTCTCTCTCTCTCTCTCTCTCTCTCTCTCTCTCTCTCTCTCTCTCTCTCTCTCTCTCTCTGCACTACTTTAGACCAGGGCCCTATATAGTGCACTACTATAGACCAGAGCCCTATTCCCTATATAGTGCACTACTTTAGACCAGGGCCCTATATAGTGCACTACTTTAGACCAGGGCCCTATATAGTGCACTACTATAGACCAGAGCCCTATTCCCTATATAGTGCACTACTTTAGCCCAAAGTCAAAACTGGAGTCAGACTTGAGTGACATCAGTGTTTCATCAACAAACATGACTGGATCTATAAACACTTGTTACTTTATGCTGTGTCACGAAAGCCATATATATTCCCTGGAAAAAGATATCTCTTACTTTCCTCTCTTTAAAAATCGCATTCATGGCCAAATTTAATTTAAAACTCAAATGAGAATTTATCGTTGGCTTCACAGCCCCGTTCCCTCAGTTCATAAGTAGTGTCCATCCATATAACAGTAAATAATGGGAATGAAATAAACCACAGGACCCTCAGTCAAGATGCTCTCGTTGAAGCTCAAGCAACTTGTTAGCGGTTGCGAGGCCAGCGGAGTGGAACCCAGCCTTGTGTCGGGAGTGTAAGAAGAGAGGCTAATTGTGGTCAATGACTCCCAGCCCTGGTTTTCTCTCTGTAGTTCTCTGTAGTTGATATATCCCAAAAGGGACCCTATTTGCTATACAGATTAATAATCTTTATTTTGAGCTAGTTTGCTACAGCAAATGTGAATTATTATTATAATGAATGGACATTTGGTGTAAGAGTTGATACATTTTTCGTTAAGGGTGCAGGATGCACCTTGTGGTGCTCTGTAGTGGGGAAGCGAGCAGTTACAGTGCCAGCAGCCGATCTGGCTTTGATTCCCAATTAAGGAGCCAGCCCCTGGGGACAGGGAACAAAGCAAGAAGAGAAGAGAAGAGAAGAGAAGAGAAGAGAAGAGAAGAGAGGAGAGGAGAGGAGAGGAGAGGAGAGGAGAGGAGAGGAGAGGAGAGGAGAGGAGAGGAGAGGAGAGGAGAGGAGAGGAGAGGAGAGGAGAGGAGAGGAGAGAGGAAAAGGAAGAGAGAGACGAGAGAGAATAGAGGGAAGAGAAGAGAGAGAAGAGAAGAGGAGAATAGAGGGAAGAGGGGGAAGAGAAGAGAGAGAAGAGAAGAGAGAGAATAGAGGGAAGAGAGAGAATAGAGAGACGAGAGAGAATAGAGAGAATAGAGGGAAGAGAGAGAATAGAGGGAAGAGAGAAAATAGAGAGACGAGAGAGAATAGAGAGAAGAGAGAGAAGAGAGAGAATAGAGGGAAGAGAGAGAATAGAGAGAATAGAGAGAATAGAGAGAAGAGAGAGAATAGAGGGAAGAGAGAGAATAGAGGGAAGAGAGAGAATAGAGAGACGAGAGAGAATAGAGAGAATAGAGGGAAGAGAGAGAAGAGAGAGAATAGAGGGAAGAGAGAGAAGAGAGGGAAGAGAGAGAAGATACTAACACTTACAGTACATGTAAGGCTATGGCAAACAAACTCAGCAAAATTTTTTACTTCCTCTCACTGTCAACTGGGTTTATTTTCAGCAACCTTAACATGTGTAAATATTTGTATGAACATAACAACATTCAAAAACTGAGACTTAAACTGAACAGGTTCCACAGACATGTGACTAACAGAAATGTTATAATGTGTCCCTGAACAAAGTAGGCGTCAAAATCAAAAGTATCAGTCAGTATCTGGTGTGGCCACCAGCTGCATTAAGCACTGCAGTGCATCTCCTCCTCATGAACTGCACCATATTTGCCAGTTCTTGCTGTGAGATGTTACCCCACTCTTCCACCAAGGCACCTGCAAGTTCCCAGACATTCTGGGGAGAATGGCCCTAGCCCTCACTCTCCGATCCAACACGTCCCAGACGTGCTCAATGGGATTGAGATCTGGGCTCTTCGCTGGCCATGGCAGAGCTCTGACATTCCTGTCTTGCAGGAAATTATGCAGAGAACGAGCAGTATGACTGGTGTCCCGCCCTGATCTGTTTCACCTGTTCCTGTGATTGTCTCCACCCCCCCTCCAATTTCCCCAGAGTATTTGTCTCTGTGTTTCCTGTCTCTCTTTACCAGTGTATTTATCCCTGTGTTTCCTGGCTCTCTGTGCCAGTTCGTCTTGTATGTTAGGCAAGTCAACCATTTGCTATTCTCTTTTTTGCTAGTCTTCCCGGTTTTGACCCCTGCCTGACTCTGACTACTTTCCCGCCTGATCATCCTGCCTGCCCTTCGGTACCTTTTGGACTCTGACCTGGTTCTGACGCCTGCCTGATCATGCTGCCTGCCCTGACCTTGATCCTGCCTGCCCTTCGGTGCCCTTTGGACCCTGAACTGGTTCTGACCCTTTTGCCTGTCCAGGACCATTCTCGTCCCTTATTGGATGAATTAACATCCAACCATCTGCCTCCTGTGTCTGCATCTGGGTCTCGCCTTGTGTCATGATAGCTGGAGGGTCATGTCAGGATGAGCCTGCAGGGAGGATGACGTCTTCCCTGTAACACACAGCATTGAGATTTCCTGCAATGACAACAAGTTCAGGCCGATGAAGCTGTGACACACCGACCCAAATCGATCCCGTTCCAGAGTACAGGCCTCGGTGTAACGCTCATTCCTTCGACGATAAACGCGAATCCGACAAAACCGCGACACTTTTTGCCAGTCCTGTCTGGTTCAGCGATGGTGGGTTTGTCTCAATAGAAGACGTTGTTGCTGCTGATGTCTGGTGAGGACCTGCCTTACAACAGGCCTACAAGCTCTCAGTCCAGCCTTTCTCAGCCTATTGCAGAAAGTCTGAGCACTGATGGAGTGATTGTGCGTTCTTGATGTAACTCAGGCAGATGTTGTTGCTATCCTGTACCTGTCCCGCATGTCCCGCAGGTGTGATGTTCGAATGTACCGACCCTGTGCAGGTGTTGTTACACGTGGTCTGCCACTGCGAGGATGATCAGCTGTCCGTCCTGTCTCCCTGTAACGCTGTCTTAGGCGTTTCACAGTACGGACATGAAAATGTATTGCCCTGGCCACATCTGCACTCTCTCCACCTGCCCATTACTCTTGGGGTGATAACCGGAGGTCAGGCTGACTGAGACCCCCAGAAGCTCCATGAACGTCCTCCATACTCGGGATGTGAACTGGGGACCCCAATCAGAAACGATGTCCTCCTGCACCCCGTAGCGCCGAAAGACGTGGGTGAATAATGCCCCCTCAGTCTGTAGGGCTGTAGGGATACCGGGCAACGGGAGGAGACAACAGGACTTAGAGAACCGATCCACAATCACCCAAACCGTAGTGTTCCCCTGAGACGGGGGAAGATCGGTCAGGAAATCTATGGATAGATGAGACCATGGCCGTTGTGGAATGGGGAGGGGTTGTAACGTCCCTATAGGAAGGTTCCTAGGAGCCTTACTCTGGGCGCATACCGAACAGGAGAAGACATAACCCTTAACGTCCTTGGCCAAGGTAGGCCACCAATACCTCCCCCGAAGGCTCCCCACTGTCCTCACCACCCCACGGTAACCCGAGGAGGGTAGGACGTGAGCCCACCGAATCAGTTCGTCCCGAACATCAAGCGGCACGTACTTCCGCCCCGCCGGAAACTGAGGAGGCGCGGGCTCCGCCCGTAACGCCCGCTCGATGTCCGAGTCCCACTCCCATACCACTGGTGCTACCAGCTTTGAGGCGGGAAGGATGGGAATAGGTTCGGTGGACCTATCCTCCGTGTCGTAAAGGTGAAACAGTGCGTCCACCTCCACTATGAATGCTAGAGAGAGGTCCGGGTGCGCCAACGGGTGCATCCGTGAACAGCGCCTTCAACCTGTTGAAAGCTCCGTCCGCCTCTGCTGACCACCGTAAACGCACCGGGCCCCCCTTCAGCAGTGAGTAGTAGTTGGCAAAACCCAAAAACCGTTGCACCTCTTTTACCGTGGTCGGAGTCGGCCAATTACGCACGGTCTTAATGCGGTCACCCTCCATCACCACCAACTAGGTGGAAATGCAATAACCCAGAAAGGAGACGGTTTGTTTGGAGAACACACACTTCTCAGCCTTGACGTATAGGTCATGCTCCAGCAGTCTACCAAGCACCTTGCGTACCAGAGACAGATGCGCGGCGTGAGTGGCTGAGTAGATCAGAATGTCATCGATATAAACAACCACTCACTGCCCGTGCAGGTCCCTGAGAATATCGTCTACAAAGGATTGAAAAACCGCTGGAGCATTCTTTTACAATAATAAATCCCACACAAAGAAACGGGCTGGCCGGTTGACTAATAAAGCCCAACTAATTACAACCAACTCAAAACAATAAATCAATGTAATCAATAAACACATCAGGAGGGGGAGGAAATAATCAGTAGCAGCTAGTAGGCCGGCGACGACGACCGCTGAGCGGGAAGGGGAGCCATGACACTCTTTAGTATCCTAAGTTTTCATAACTGTGACCTTAATTGCCTACCGTCTGTAAGCTGTTAGTGTCTTAACGACCGTTCCACAGGTGCATGTTCATTAATTGTTTATGGTGCATTGAGCAAGCCTGGGAAACAGTGTTTAAACCCTTCACAATGAAGATCTGTACGTCCTATTTGAATTTTTACGAATTATCTTTGAAAGACCAGGTCCTGAAAAAGGGATGTTTTTTTTTATATTATCCACGTCCAAGTGTCTGAGAAAAAACAGGAAATGACAGGTCTTCAGGTCGGTAGGATAGTCTCGAACGGAGCGCATCCAGTTTGTCCTCCAGTGATTTGTACTCCAATATAACAGAGGGTTACTTACTCATTTCCATAGTTTCATCAGGGTGCCACGCTGGCCTCTTGTCTCTTTCTCTTCTGAGTGTCCGAGATTAGGGCCTTGTCCTGGGTGAGCAGTACGTCCTGTGCCGCCAACTCAATGACGTAGAACATCCAGTTTATTCTCCAGTGATCTGGTTAATTCCAGAATCTTATGTAGATGGTGAAATATATATAACAAGAAACATTCATGTAGGATTTTTTCCAAATTAAATTTTTTTATTTTGTATTAATTATACTTCATCTCTAGAGCAAGAGTAGATTTAAAAAATAATAATAAAAAATAATCAAATCCAAAATACCAAAAATCCAAAATAACCTGACTTTGTATTTCATTGTCATTGTATTGGTGAGGATAACATGGTGGAATTACATTGTGTTGACTTCCAACCAACAGATCAGTCTACCATGGAGCCCTCATCCATCACAGAGATGCCTCAGAAACGCATCAGCTTACCAGACACACACACACACACGCAGGCACGCACACACACACACACACACACACACACACACACACACACACACACACACACACACACACACACACACACACACACACACACACACACACACACACACACACACACACACACACACACACACACACACACACACACACACACACACACACACACACACACACACACACACACTTAAAATGTATCCAGTTCCGGTGTGTTGGTTTGTCTTTCTGTAACTTTGTAGGAAGTCTGCAGGTGTAGGGGAGGTGTAGGTGAGGACAGGATGGACCTCAGACTGTATATTATGTAGGAGAGAGGAGAGGATGGACCTCAGACTGTATATTATGTAGGAGAGAGGAGAGGATGGACATCAGACTGTATATTATGTAGGAGAGAGGAGAGGATGGACCTCAGCCTGTATATTATGTAGGAGAGAGGAGAGGATGGACCTCAGACTGTATATTATGTCTTCCAGGCCTTTCAGTCACGATCCCCTGATGATTTTAAAGTCACACAGCAGTCCCTGAGCTATCATTTTAAAGTCACACAGCAGTCCCTGAGCTATCATTTTAAAGTCACACAGCAGTCCCTGAGCTATGATTTTAAAGTCACACAGCAGTCCCTGAGCTATCATTTTAAAGTCACACAGCAGTCCCTGAGCTATCATTTTAAAGTCACACAGCAGTCCCTGAGCTATCATTTTAAAGTCACACAGCAGTCCCTGAGGTATCATTTTAAAGTCACAATCCCCCGGCTCATCTCGGAGTGAATGGACGGCACTCGCTCTGTACTGTACTGTCTCTCTCTCTGTACTGTACAGTCTCTCTCTCTGTACTGTACAGTCTCTCTCTCTGTACTGTCTCTCTCTCTGTACTGTACTGTCTCTCTCTCTGTACTGTACTGTCTCTCTCTCTGTACTGTACTGTCTCTCTCTCTCTCTCTGTGCTGTCTCTCTCTCTCTGTACTGTACTGTCTCTCTCTCTCTGTACTGTACGGTCTCTCTCTCTGTACTGTACTGTCTCTCTGTACTGTCTCTCTGTACTGTACTGTCTCTCTGTACTGTCTCTCTGTACTGTCTCTCTCTGTACTGTCTCTCTCTGTACTGTCTCTCTGTACTGTCTCTCTGTACTGTCTCTACTGTACTGTCTCTCTCTCTGTACTGTCTCTCTCTGTACTGTACTGTACTGTTTCTCTCTACTGTACTGTCTCTCTCTCTGTACTGTCTGTACTGTACTGTCTCTCTCTCTGTACTGTCTCTCTGTACTGTCTCTCTCTATACTGTCTCTCTGTACTGTCTCTCTGTACTGTCTCTCTGTACTGTCTCTCTCTGTACTGTCTCCCTGTACTGTCTCTCTGTACTGTTTCTCTGTACTGTACTGTCTCTCTCTCTGTACTGTCTCTCTGTACTGTACTGTCTCTCTGTACTGTACTGTCTCTCTGTACTGTCTCTCTGTACTGTACTGTCTCTCTGTACTGTCTCTCTGTACTGTACTGTCTCTCTGTACTGTCTCTCTGTACTGTCTCTCTCTCTGTACTGTACTGTCTCTCTGTACTGTCTCTCTGTACTGTACTGTCTCTCTGTACTGTCTCTCTGTACTGTCTCTCTCTCTGTACTGTACTGTCTCTCTGTACTGTACTGTCTCTCTCTACTGTACTGTCTCTCTCTCTCTGTACTGTACTGTCTCTCTCTCTGTACTGTACTGTCTCTCTCTGCACTGTCTCTCTCTGTACTGTCTCTCTCTGTACTGTACTGTCTCTCTCTACTGTACTGTCTCTCTCTCTCTGTACTGTACTGTCTCTCTGTACTGTACTGTCTCTCTCTCTGTACTGTACTGTCTCTCTGTACTGTACTGTCTCTCTCTACTGTACTGTCTCTTTCTCTCTGTACTGTACCGTCTCTCTGTACTGTACTGTCTCTCTCTCTGTACTGTACTGTCTCTCTGTACTGTACTGTCTCTCTCTACTGTACTGTCTCTTTCTCTCTGTACTGTACTGTCTCTCTGTACTGTACTGTCTCTCTCTCTGTACTGTACTGTCTCTCTCTGTGTACTGTCTCTCTCTCTGTACTGTCTCTCTCTCTGTACTGTCTCTCTGTACTGTACTGTCTCTCTCTCTGTACTGTACTCTCTCTCTCTCTCTCTCTCTCTCTCTCTCTCTCTCTGCCTCTCTCCGTGTCTCTCTCTGTCTCTCTCTCTCTCTCTCTCTCTCTCTCCTTCTCTCTCTCTCTCTCTCTCTCTCTCTCTGTACTGTCTCTCTCTCTGTACTGTACTGTCTCTCTCTCTCTGTACTGTACTGTCTCTCTCTCTCTGTACTGCACTGTCTCTCTCTCTCTCTGTACTGTCTCTCTCTCTCTCTCTGTACTGTCTCTCTCTCTGTACTGTCTCTCTCTGTACTGTACTGTCTCTCTCTCTCTCTCTGTACTGTACTGTCTCTCTCTCTCTCTCTCTCTCTCTGTACTGTACTGTCTCTCTCTCTCTCTGTACTGTACTGTCTCTCTCTCTCTCTGTACTGTCTCTCTCTCTGTACTGTCTCTCTCTCTGTACTGTCTCTCTCTCTCTGTACTGTCTCTCTCTCTCTGTACTGTCTCTCTCTCTCTACTGTAGGCACATTACACACATCTCCAGCACCGCCACACCAACACCTCTTCAGTTCAGCCCTCCCTGAAAGACATGGCAGCTGCAGAGAGATCTCTGCCACAGTCACAGTCCCTGTCACCGCAATTCCTACAAGGCAAAGAAGACCCTTTCCAGCTTGGAGGCAAGTGTGGAGGAGACAGAAGGAATATGCACGTTCATTTGGCTCATATTCAACTCTCCACTCCACCACGCTCAGCAATCAGCTGTAGTCACAGTGTCCATCGTCCCAACAAAAGCCGTAGTGAGCTGCAGTCGCCATTATCCGTGTGACAGCTGAAGGGGAGAATCTAGGGGTATAATAAGAATGGGAATATGATTGCCATAAAACAGGATTGGGTTCGGTGAATTGTAACATTTATCTGATAGAAATAACCCCCCACCCCCCACACACACACACACACACACACACACACACACACACACACACACACACACACACACACACACACACACACACACACACACACACACACACACACACACACACACACACACACACACACACACACACACACTACGAAAGAAAAAACAGAAGAGAGAACTACTAAATCACCATTTTCCCCCACGGAAATAGTAAACCAGCCAATCAAACGGACTCATGCTGAAACGTATTCAAACAAACAACCAATCAAACGGACTCATGCTGAAACGCGTTCAAACAAACAACCAATCAAACGGACTCATGCTGAAACGCGTTCAAACAAACAACCAATCAAACGGACTCATGCTGAGACGTATTCAAACAAACAACCAAATCAAACCGGCTTGTGCACCGGTTCCAATCCAATACCAACGCTGTTTATAAAACGCCAGGCGGAGGGAGCTACGGTCAGATGACATAAAAATAGAGCTCTCGTTGAACAACGGAAAATATGCACAAAAGTACCTCATACCTACTGTAGAATGTGGTGGTGGTTCTTTGATTTAATGGGGCTCTTGTTAAAGGTCATGATCTTTATCAAGTACCAGAACATTTTAGCCCTAAACCTGGTTGCCTGGTTTAAACCTGGTTGCCTGGTTTAAACCTGGTTGCCTGGTTTAAACCTGGTTGCCTGGTTTAAACCTGGTTGCCTGGTTTAAACCTGGTTGCCTGGTCTAAACCTGGTTGCCTGGTTTAAACCTGGTTGCCTGGTTTAAACCTGGTTGCCTGGTTTAAACCTGGTTGCCTGGTTTAAACCTGGTTGCCTGGTTTAAACCTGGTTGCCTGGTTTAAACCTGGTTGCCTGGTCTAAACCTGGTTGCCTGGTCTAAACCTGGTTGCCTGGTTTAAACCTGGTTGCCTGGTTTAAACCTGGTTGCCTGGTTTAAACCTGGTTGCCTGGTTTAAACCTGGTTGCCTGGTTTAAACCTGGTTGCCTGGTCTAAACCTGGTTGCCAAGGTGATCTTTCAGAAAGACATTAACCCCGAGCAATAATCAAAATCCACAATAGAATTTATAAATTGACCACAAAAAAAGTCAACATTTTGCAAATGGCCATCCCAGTCTCTGAAAACATTTGGTTTTGAATGGATGAGGACAGTCCGTTAAGCGCAGACGAAGGATAAGGAAAGATTCTGTATGGAGGAACGATTGGGGCGGCAGGGTAGCCTAGTGGTTAGAGCGTTCGACTAGTAACCGGAAGGTTGCAAGTTCAAACCCCCGAGCTGACAAGGTACAAATCTATCGTTCTGCCCCTGAACAGGCAGTTAACCCGCTGTTCCTAGGCCGCCATTGAAAATAAGAATTTGTTCTTAACTGACTTGCCTGGTTAAATAAAGGTAAAATAAATAAAGAAAATAAGATCACGTAACGTTCAGAAGTCGTTCTCAGAATGTCAGTGTGATAATGTTGCACCAAAACCCTTATTAAGGTGACCTAATGGGAAATTCCCTGAACGTCCTCAGGACGTCCCCTGTTAGCTGGGTATGGGTCTATCAAGGTTAATAGGGAACCAATTGGGACGCAGCCCACAGTGCAGGCGTGCTTCATTCGCCTGAATGAAGCATGAATCATCCCTAGTGGCTGGAGGCAACAGTCTCCCTCCACAGCACTCTGACTGTCTGTTATACTTATCACAACTGTGACATGGATGGGTAGACTACTGTAGGACAAAAAATATATATATTTTTCTCCATATTTGTAAATCGTTGAATGGTCTGTCTAGAACTAGACACGCTCAGACAAAAATATCATATTATAACCCCAGTCCCAAGGTCCAGGAAAACTAAGGTATGGTAAGATAATAATGAAAAGAACATCCTTAAAAGCCCCTTGTCAATTCCCATGGCCCAGTGGAAATCTAATTAGCATCAAAAATCCCCATCAAAATCTGTCTGTTTAAGCGAGATATTTCATCCACCTTCCACCTGAGACGCAAGTGGAAGGTGGATTGAGACTCAGGTGGAAGGTGGTTTGAGTCGCAGGTGGAAGGTGGATTGAGACTCAGGTGGAAGGTGGATTGAGTCGCAGGTGGAAGGTGAATTGAGACGCAGGTGGAAGGTGGATTGAAAGGCAGGTGGAAGGTGAATTAAGTCGCAGGTGGAAGGTTGATTGGATCGCAGGTGGAAGGTGAATTAAGTCGCAGGTGAAAGGTGAATTAAGTCGCAGGTGAAAGGTGAATTAAGTCGCAGGTGGAAGGTGAATTAAGTCGCAGGTGGAAGGTGAATTAAGTCGCAGGTGGAAGGTGAATTAAGTCGCAGGTGGAAAGGGGATTACGTCGCAGGTGGAAGGTGAATTAAGTCGCAGGTGGAAGGGGGATTAAGTCGCAGGTGGAAGGTGGCCGAGCTACAACAATGTTTGGCAGACCATGAGACATCCCAAAAATTGGATCTGTAGCATCCGATACGTTTGGCCTCCATGGAAAGATGAGACTCTAACGAACAGGTAACGAGTGGAGGACAGAGGAGCCTCTTATAGAAGAAGTTACAGGTCTGTGAGAGCCAGAAATCTTGCTTGTTTGTTGATGACCAAATACATATTTTCCACCATAATATGCAAATAAATTCATTAAAAATCCTACAATGTGATTTTCTGGATTTTTTTTCTCTCATTTTGTCTGTCATAGTGGAAGTGTAACTATGATGAAAACTACAGGCCTCTCTCATCTTTTTAAGTAGGAGAACTTGCACAATTCGTGGATGACTAAATACTTTTTTGCCCCACTGTACATGTGCCCACGAAAACCGTTTTTCACACCTTAAAATGTATTCATAATATAAAATACTTTGAGACTTAAAGCAATTCAGGTAGATTCTTAAAATAGCATGTCATTATTACCATAATAAAGTAAGCCTGACAAATTATCTATTACATCAACAGATGTCATCGCTTGTTTAATAAAAACGAAATTGCTCTCATCTGTTACTTCTTAAAGAAAATAGATGATTGTATCCTAGCTAGCGTGTAGGAGAGAGAACTCTCTGAGCAATCAGTCACAGGAAGAGAGGTGCATTGCCATCAACACACTCCCCCCAAAAAACTGCGTATCCCAAATGGCACCCCATTCCCTTTAAAGTGCACTACTTTTAACCTGGTCCCAATGGGAAAGTCGGGTTTCATTTGTGACGCAAGCCAAAAGACAAACAGCCGATATGTCAAAGGCATAATTAAACTATCACAGCTAAATAGATTGGATCCAAAACCCTTTCTCTTCTCTGACCTGCAAAGCAAACAAACCCCTGGCTCTACCGTTGCCGGCATAGCTAAACATGTACTCTACCCTGATTGGTCTTCCTTTATTCATAGTGATTCTATAGGGAATAGGAAGAGAAGACTGGTTCGGTCAAACCCAGTCATATCTGGAGAAGAGAAGACTGGTTCGGTCAAACCCAGTCATATCTGGAGAAGAGAAGACTGGTTCTGTCAAACCCAGTCATATCTGGAGAAGAGAAGACTGGTTCTGTCAAACCCAGTCATATCTGGAGAAGAGAAGACTGGTTCTGTCAAACCCAGTCATATCTGGAGAAGAGAAGACTGGTTCTGTCAAACCCAGTCATATCTGGGGAAAAGCAGACAAATTATTTGGTCAGTTTTTCTGAGGAAGAAGGAAAATGAAAGCTTTTTTTTGAAGCAGCTTCTGTTTCTGTGTCTCTCCTCTCTCTGATGAGGAGGGAACTATCCCGGGACTGACAGGAAATACAGAATACTAAAGCGAAAAGGAAAGCAAGGATCTGTTTAACTGCTGTTCCAGTTTGATGTAACACGTCTCTTTCTCTACGCCGGTAGTGTAGACACTAGAGCCACACAGGGTTCTGGGATACAGTACCACAGTCTTATCTGAGGTTCTGGGATACAGTACCACAGTGTTATCTGAGGTTCTGGGATACAGTACCACAGTGTTATCTGAGGTTCTGGGATACAGTACCACAGTGTCATCTGAGGTTCTGGGATACAGTACCACAGTGTTATCTGAGGGAAGGGAGAATTCTGAACAAGCACAGGGGAAGGAGCTAACTAGAGACTAAACTAGGAAGCTAAACCTTTAACCTTTAATAAAGGGAATGGTTACAGGAAGAAATCTTTTTGAAATGTTGTTCCAGTTTGATATATATATACTAAAGTTCTGTTTGTACTGATTCTATACTGTACAATTTGTAGGCTAAAGATTTGAGCTTTTTACCACTCCAGAGAAGAACTTCTCACCGGACAATAAAGCTATTGTCATGTTTTGTCATATATTGTCTTGTCATTATGCTTTCCCTTCTGTTCGTTTCCCCCTGCTGGTCTTATTAGGTTCGTTCCCTCTTTCTATCCCTCTCTCTCCCCCTCCCTCTCTCACTCTCTCGCTCTCTCTTCTCTCTATCGTTCCGTTCCTGCTCCCAGCTGTTCCTATTCCCCTAATCAATCATTTAGTCTTCCCACACCTGTTCCCGATCCTTTCCCTGATTAGAGTCCCTATTTCTTCCTTTGTGTTCCGTTCCTGTCCTGTCGGATCCTTGTATGTATTGGTCACCGTGCTGTGTTTGTGTATCGCCCAGTCGTGTCGTGTTTCCCTCAGATGCTGCGTGGTGAGCAGGTGTCTGAGTCTGCTAGGTTCAAGTGCCTTCCCGAGGCTACCTGCTGTTCAAGATCGAGTCTCCAGTCGGTTCTCGTCATTACGAGTGGAAGTTGTGTTTTTTGATTGTATTTTACTTTACTGGATTAAAGACTCTGTTTTCGCCAAGTCGCTTTTGGGTCCTCTTTCACCTGCATAACAGAAGGATCCGACCAAGAATGGACCCAGCGACTATGGATTCTCTCTACTCTACTCTCGAGTTCCAGGGAGCGATGCTCGGCAGACACGAGCAGGAATTGTCTGCTGCTCGGCATGCCGTTGAGACCCTGGCCGCTCAGGTCTCCGACCTCTCAAGACAGTATCAGAGTCTTCGTCTCGTGTCACCAGCTACTTCCGGTTCTTCCGAGCCTCCGGAACCTAGGGTTAATAACCCACCTTGTTATTCTGGGCAGCCCACTGAGTGCCGCTCCTTTCTCACCCAGTGTGATATCGTGTTCTCTCTCCAACCCAACACATACTCAAGAGAGAGAGCTCGGATTGCCTACGTCATATCACTCCTTACTGGTCGGGCTCGGCAGTGGGGCACAGCTATCTGGGAGGCAAGCGCTGAGTGTACTAACAATTATCTGAACTTTAAAGAGGAGATGATAAGGGTTTTTGATCGCTCAGTTTTTGGGAAAGAAGCTTCCTGGTCCCTGTCTTCCCTATGTCAAGGTAATCGATCCATAACGGATTACTCAATAGAGTTTCGCACTCTTGCTGCCTCCAGTAACTGGAACGAGCAGGCGTTGCTCGCTCGTTTTCTGGAGGGACTCCACGCTAAGGTTAAGGATGAGATTCTCTCTCGGGAGGTTCCATCCAGCGTGGATTCTTTGATTGAACTCGCTATTCGCATTGAACGACGGGTAGATTCGGTGTGCGAGTTCATTAGAACGTGCGTTGAAGATGTCGTTCCCATAGCAACGATAAAAACATTCCCTAACCAGAAACCGTGGATTGATGGCAGCATTCGCGTGAAACTGAAAGCGCGAACCACTGCTTTTAATCAGGGCAAGGTGTCTGGCAACATGACTGAATACAAACAGTGCAGCTATTCCCTCCGTAAGGCTATCAAACAAGCTAAGCGTCAGTACAGAGACAAAGTGGAATCTCAATTCAATGGCTCAGACACAAGAGGCATGTGGCAGGGTCTACAGTCAATCACGGACTACAAGATGAAATCCAGCCCAGTCACGGACCAGGATGTCTTGCTCCCAGGCAGACTAAATAACTTTTTTGCCCGCTTTGAGGACAATACAGTGCCACTGACACGGCCTGCAACGGAAACATGCAGTCTCTCCTTCACTGCAGCCGAGGTGAGTAAGACATTTAAACGTGTTAACCCTCGCAAGGCTGCAGGCCCAGACGGCATCCCCAGCCGCGCCCTCCGAGCATGCGCAGACCAGCTGGCCGGTGTGTTTACGGACATATTCAATCAATCCCTATACCAGTCTGCTGTTCCCACATGCTTCAAGAGGGCCACCATTGTTCCTGTTCCCAAGAAAGCTAAGGTAACTGAGCTAAACGACTACCGCCCCGTAGCACTCACTTCCGTCATCATGAAGTGCTTTGAGAGACTAGTCAAGGACCATATCACCTCCACCCTACCTGACACCCTAGACCCACTCCAATTTGCTTACCGCCCAAATAGGTCCACAGACGATGCAATCTCAACCACACTGCACACTGCCCTAACCCACCTGGACAAGAGGAATACCTATGTGAGAATGCTGTTCATCGACTACAGCTCGGCATTCAACACCATAGTACCCTCCAAGCTCGTCATCAAGCTCGAGACCCTGGGTACCCGCCCTGTGCAGCTGGGTACTGGACTTCCTGACGGGCCGCCCCCAGGTGGTGAGGGTAGGCAACAACATCTCCTCCCCGCTGATCCTCAACACGGGGCCCCACAAGGGTGCGTTCTGAGCCCTCTCCTGTACTCCCTGTTCACCCACGACTGCGTGGCCACGCACGCCTCCAACTCAATCATCAAGTTTGCGGACGACACAACAGTGGTAGGCTTGATTACCAACAACGACGAGACGGCCTACAGGGAGGAGGTGAGGGCCCTTGGAGTGTGGTGTCAGGAAAATAACCTCACACTCAACGTCAACAAAACTAAGGAGATGATTGTGGACTTCAGGAAACAGCAGAGGGAACACCCCCTATCCACATCGATGGAACAGTAGTGGAGAGGGTAGCTAGTTTTAAGTTCCTCGGCATACACATCACAGACAAACTGAATTGGTCCACTCACACTGACAGCGTCGTGAAGAAGGCGCAGCAGCGCCTATTCAACCTCAGGAGGCTGAAAAATTCGGCTTGTCACCAAAAGCACTCACAAACTTCTACAGATGCACAATCGAGAGCATCCTGGCGGGCTGTATCACCGCCTGGTACGGCAACTGCTCCGCCCTCAACCGTAAGGCTCTCCAGAGGGTAGTGAGGACTGCACAACGCATCACCGGGGGCAAACTACCTGCCCTCCAGGACACCTACACCACCCGTTGTTACAGGAAGGCCATAAAGATCATCAAGGACATCAACCACCCGAACCACTGCCTGTTCACCCCGCTATCATCCAGAAGGCGAGGTCAGTACAGGTGCATCAAAGCTGGGACCGAGAGACTGAAAAACAGCTTCTATCTCAAGGCCATCAGACTGTTAAATAGCCACCACTAACATTGAGTGGCTGCTGCCAACACACTGTCATTGACACTGACCCAACTCCAGCCATTTTAATAATGGGAATTGATGGAAATGATGTAAATATATCACTAGCCACTTTAAACAATGCTACCTTATATAATGTTACTTACCCTACATTATTCATCTCATATGCATATGTATATACTGTACTCTACAACATCGACTGCATCCTTATGTAACACATGTATCACTAGCCACTTTAACTATGCCACTTTGTTTACTTTGTCTACACACTCATCTCATATGTATATACTGTACTCGATACCATCTACTGTATGCTGCTCTGTACCATCACTCATTCATATATCCTTATGTACATGTTCCTTATCCCCTTACACTGTGTATAAGACAGTAGTTTTTTTTGGAATTGTTAGTTAGATTACTTGTTGGTTATCACTGCATTGTCGGAACTAGAAGCACAAGCATTTCGCTACACTCGCATTAACATCTGCTAACCATGTGTATGTGACAAATAAAATTTGATTTGATTTTGATTTGATTTTGATTTGATATTCGTCACCGAGCTCATAGAAGAGAGCTCGCGTTAACTGTGTCTCCCTCTCTCCGACACTACCGTCTTTCCCCACTGACTCAGGTGTTGAGCCCATGCAGCTGGGGGGTATTCGCATCTCGACTAAGGAGAGGGAACGGAGAATCACCAACCGCCTCTGTCTCTATTGCGGTTCCGCTGGTCATTTTGTCATGTCATGTCCAGTTAAAGGCCAGAGCTCATCAGTAAGCGGAGGGCGACTGATAAGCGCTACTAGACGGTCCTCTCCGTCAAGTACATGTACTACTTTACCGGTCCATCTACGCTGGACCGGATCGGCAGCATCCTGCAGTGCATTAATAGACTCTGGGGCAGAGGGCTGTTTTATGGACGAAGCCTGGGCGCGGGAACATGACATTCCTCTCAGACAGTTAGGGGAGCCCACGGTCATGTTTGCCTTGGATGGTAGTCCTCTCCCCAGTATATTATATGAAACACTGCCTTTGGCCCTCACTGTGTCTGGTGGCCATAGTGAGACCATTTCTTTTTTGATTTTTTGTTCGCCTTTTGCACCTGTTGTTTTGGGTCATCCCTGGCTAGTGTGTCATAATCCTTCTTTTGATTGGTCTAGTGGTTCTGTCCTTTCCTGGAGCGTTTCTTGTCATGTGAAGTGTTTAATGTCTGCTATTTCTCCTGTTTGTTCTGTCCCCTCTTCTCAGGAGGAACCTGGTGATTTGACAGGAGTGCCGGAGGAATATCATGGTCTGCGCACGGTCTTCAGTCGGTCCAGAACCAACTCCCTTCCTCCTCACCGGTCGTATGATTGTTGTTCTGATCTCTTTAAGAAGCGTTTTGCTTCCGCTCCTATCCTTGTTGCACCTGACGTCACTAAACAGTTTATTGTTGAGGTTGAGGCGTCGGGGTGGGCGTGGGAGCCATTCTGTCCCAGCGCTCCGATACTGACGATGGGGTCCACCCTTGTGCGTATTTTTCTGCTTCTGCTCCTGGTCTTGCTGGGTCTCAGTCTGTTCCCTGCCATCGCATCTCTCCTGTTCTTGTTCCTGCCCTTGCTGTGTCTCAGTCTGTCCCTAGTTGTTACTCTCCTGGCCTGTTTGGTCCTGTTTGCTCTAAAGTTTTCAGTTCTCTACCCGTGTCTCATTTTTTTTTAGAGTAGTACCCTAGTTTCCCTTTTTATCGTTTTTTTCGTTACGGTCCTGAGGAGAGGAGTTGGGTTCTTTCTCGGGACGTGCTGGACCGTTTGATCTATGATTTCCTCCGTTGCCGCCAGTGTTCCTCCTCGAGAGCGCCAGGAGGCGCTCGGTGAGTGGGGGTACTGTCATGTTTTGTCATATATTGTCTTGTCATTATGCTTTCCCTTCTGTTCGTTTCCCCCTGCTGGTCTTATTAGGTTCGTTCCCTCTTTCTATCCCTCTCTCTCCCCTCCCTCTCTCACTCTCTCGCTCTCTCTTCTCTCTATCGTTCCGTTCCTGCTCCCAGCTGTTCCTATTCCCCTAATCAATCATTTAGTCTTCCCACACCTGTTCCCGATCCTTTCCCCTGATTAGAGTCCCTATTTCTTCCTTTGTGTTCCGTTCCTGTCCTGTCGGATCCTTGTATGTATTGGTCACCGTGCTGTGTTTGTGTATCGCCCAGTCGTGTCGTGTTTCCCTCAGATGCTGCGTGGTGAGCAGGTGTCTGAGTCTGCTAGGTTCAAGTGCCTTCCCGAGGCTACCTGCTGTTCAAGATCGAGTCTCCAGTCGGTTCTCGTCATTACGAGTGGAAGTTGTGTTTTTTGATTGTATTTTTACTTTACTGGATTAAAGACTCTGTTTTCGCCAAGTCGCTTTTGGGTCCTCATTCACCTGCATAACAGCTATTCTATTCTATTATATTATATTCTATTCTATGCTATTCTATGCTATTCTATTCTATTGGTATAACACATAACTATTTCTCACACAAAACACATAACTCTCTCTCACACAAAACACATAACTCTCTCTCACACAAAACACATAACTCTCTCTCACACAAAACACATAACTCTCTCTCACACAAAACACATAACTCTCTCTCACACAAAACATATAGCCCTCTCTCACACAAAACACATAACTATCCCTCACACAAAACATATAGCCCTCTCTCACACAAAACACATAACTATCCCTCACACAAAACATATAGCCCTCTCTCACACAAAACACATAACTCTCTCTCACACAAAACACATAACTCTCTCTCACACAAAACACATAACTCTCTCACACAAAACACATAACTCTCTCTCACACAAAGCATATAGCCCTCTCTCACACAAAACACATAACTATCCCTAACACAAAACATATAGCCCTCTCTCGCACAAAACACAACTCTTGTTCACTCAGTAAACAAGGATAATAAAGTAACATGTTATCATTTTAGGACTATTTCTGTCTCCCCCACCGTCTCCCTCTCTCTCTGAAGGACCATGTTACAGGGAACATGTTATCTATTCCCTATAGGCCCTGGTCCCTATTCCCTATAGGCCCTGGTCCCTATTCCCTATAGGCCCTGGTTCCTATTCCCTATAGGCCCTGGTCCTTATTCCCTATAGGCCCTGGTTCCTATTCCCTATAGGTCCTGGTCCCTATTCCCTATAGATCCTGGTTCCTATTCCCTATAGGCCCTGGTCCCTATTCCCTATAGGCCCTGGTCCCTATTCCCTATAGGTCCTGGTTCCTATTCCCTATAGGCCCTGGTCCCTATTCCCTATAGGCCCTGGTCCCTATTCCCTATAGGCCCTGGTCCCTATTCCCTATAGGCCCTGGTCCCTATTCCCTATAGGCCCTGGTCCCTATTCCCTATAGGTCCTGGTCCCTATTCCCTATAGGCCCTGGTCCCTATTCCCTATAGGCCCTGGTTCCTATAGGTCCTGGTTCCTATTCCCTATAGGCCCTGGTTCCTATAGGTCCTGGTTCCTATTCCCTATAGGCCCTGGTTCCTATAGGTCCTGGTTCCTATTCCCTATAGGCCCTGGTCCCTATTCCCTATAGGCCCTGGTTCCTATGGGTCCTGGTTCCTATTCCCTATAGGCCCTGGTCCCTTTCTTTCTCTCTGTCTCGCTCTCCCTATTTCTCTCTCCCCCCACCATCTCTCTCTATCTGAAGCACCATGTTACAGTGAACATGTTTTCATTTTAGGACGTTACTGACGGTCTTATGTGATGGGAATGAGGTATGATTGTCTCGTGAGTCTTTCGTCCCAAATGGCACCTTGTCCCTATAGGGCAGTGGGCCCTGGGGTCAACTAGTGCACTATAAAGGGAATAGGGTCCCATTTGGGATGGAGCCCGTGCCAGTTGGCTTTCTCCAGTGTTGTGCAGCAGGCAGAAGCTGTTGAAGCAGACCCAGACAGCTGAAAAGGGCACAGTCATCAGTGGAGGTTGAGATCCACAGGACGTGACAACACTTCATAATGCATAGGCGCCCACAGAGTCATTAACACGGGGGTCAGGTTGGCTCCACTATCGCAGTCCTCAGACAGACACATAGACAATACTGTTATCTATCTATCTATCTATCTATCTATCTATCTATCTATCTATCTATCTATCTATCTATCTATCTATCTATCTATCTATCTATCTATCTATCTATCTCTCTTTCTCTCACGGTCTCTCTCAATTTCAACTTCAATGTAAGGGTTTTATTGGCCTGAGAAACATATGTTAACAATGTAAGTAAAATAGATAAATAAACAAAAGTGAAATAAACAATAAAAAAAACTGTAAAATTAAATCAAATGTTATTTGTCAAATTGGCCGAATACAACAGTATTACGGTACAGAGTCAATGTGGAGGCTATATACAGGGTATTACGGTACAGAGTCTATGTGGAGGCTATATACAGGGTATTACGGTACAGAGTCAATGTGGAGGCTATATACAGGGTATTACGGTACAGAGTCAATGTGGAGGCTATATACAGGGTATTACGGTACAGAGTCAATGTGGAGGCTATATACAGGGTGTTACGGTACAGAGTCAATGTGGAGGCTATATACTGGGGGTACCGGTACAGAGTCAATGTGGAGGCTATATACAGGGTATTACGGTACAGAGTCAATGTGGAGGCTATATACAGGGTATTACGGTACAGAGTCAAGGTGGAGGCTATATACAGGGTAATACGGTACAGAGTCAATGTGGAGGCTATTTTTCTTAAAACTGCATCGTTGATTAAGGGCTTGTAAGTCTACTACAGTATTGTATTCGGCCAATTTGTATTTGTAACACCCTGTATATAGCCTCCACATTGACTCTGTACCGTAACACCCTGTATATAGCCTCCACATTGACTCTGTACCGTAACACCCTGTATATAGCCTCCACATTGACTCTGTACCGTAATACCCTCCTGTATATAGCCTCCACATTGACTCTGTACCGTAACACCCTGTATATAGCCTCCACATTAACTCTGTACCGGTACCACCTGTATATAGCCCCCACATTGACTCAGTACCGTAATACCCTGTATATAGCCTCCACATTGACTCTGTACCGTAACACCCTGTATATAACCTCCACATTGACTCAGTACCATAATACCCTGTATATAGCCTCCACTTTGACTCTGTACCGTAATACCCTGTATATAGCCTCCACATTGACTCAGTACCGTAATACCCTGTATATAGCCTCCACAATGACTCTGTACCGTAATACCCTGTATATAGCCTCCACATTGACTCTGTACCGTAATACCCTGTATATAGCCTCCACATTGACTCTGTACCGTAATACCCTGTATACAGCCTCCACATTGACTCTGTACCGTAATACCCTGTATATAGCCTCCACATTGACTCTGTACCGTAATACCCTGTATATAGTCTCCACATTGACTCAGTACCGTAATACCCTGTATATAGCCTCCACATTGACTCTGTACCGTAATACCCTGTATATAGCCTCCACATTGACTCTGTACCGGTACCCCCTGTATATAGCCTCCACATGGACTCTGTACCGGTACCCCCTGTATATAGCCTCCACATTGACTCTGTACCGTAATACCCAGTGTATAGCCCCGTTGTTGTTATTTTATTGTGTTACTTTTAATAATTTTTTACTTTAGTTTATTGGTAAATATTTTCTTCTTCTTGATTGGTTAAGGGCTTGTAAGTAAAGCATTTCAAGGTAAAGTCTACACTTGTTGTATTCGGCGCATGTGACAAATAAAGTTTGATTTGATTTGATTTGGTTTTGGACCAGCTTGCTTAGGGGACACTTCTCTAGGTTCATCTCTCTGTAGGAGAGTGTGAGGGTGGTGATGACTTTGTTATGGAAGGTTTGGGAATCGCTTCCTTTTAAGTGGTTGTACATTTTAACGTCTATTTTCTGGATTTTGATCATTAGTGGGTATCGGCCTAATTCTGCTCTGCATGCATTATTTGGTGTTTTACATTGTACTCAGAGGATATTTTTGCAGAATTCTGCATGCAGAGTCTCAATTTGGTGTTTGTCCCAATTGTGAATGTAGGTGGAGGGAGGGAGATGAGGGGGGAGGAGAGGAGGGTGGGAAGCAGTGAGAGAGAGAGAGAGAGAGAGAGAGAGAGAGAGAGAGAGAGAGAGAGAGAGAGAGAGAGAGAGAGAGAGAGAGAGAGAGAGAGAGAGAGAGAGAGAGAGAGAGAGAGAGAGAGAGAGAGAGAGAGACGAGAGAGAGAGAGACGAGAGAGAGAGAGAGAGAGAGACGAGAGAGAGAGAGAGACGAGAGAGAGAGAGAGGACTGAGAAGAAAGGAGAGGAGAGGAATAGAGGGGAAGGGAGGTGAGGGGGAGAAGAGGAGAGAAGAGAAGGGAAGAGGGCAACCCTCAGGAGAGCAGAGAGAGGACCATGGATGGCCCATAGGAGAACCCTTTGAAGAACCATTGTTTGTTTCCAGGTAGAACCTCTTTGGTTCCAGGTAGAACACTTCCACAGAGGGTTCTACATGGAAAGCAAGAGGGTTCTTCCTGGTACCAAAAAGGATTCTACCAGGAACCCAAAAGGGTTCTACTAGGAACCAAACAGGGTTCTCCTTTGGGGACATTCGAGGAACCATTTTTTTCTAACATGCTGACCGACCGGACACGTCGCGTGTGCGAGTGTCACAAAATAAATGTAGAAATCTATGTTATTCAATTATTGCACCTACACCACTCGCACGCGCCAACGAGAGTCTGCTACGCCAAGGGATAAAATAGAAGTCAGTTCTATTTCTGATGCAGATCGCGCTGCAAGTCCTGCCTCTCCCATCTCCTCATTGGTTTATAGAAGCAGGTACCCACGTGCCATATCCTCATTGGTTATACCCAAGTCCTGCCTCTCCCATCTCCTCATTGGTTTATAGAAGCAGGTACCCACGTGCCATATCCTCATTGGTTATACCCAAGTCCTGCCTCTCCCATCTCCTCATTGGTTTATAGAAGCAGGTACCCACGTGCCATATCCTCATTGGTTATACCCAAGTCCTGCCTCTCCCATTTCCTCATTGGTTTATAGAAGCAGGTACCCACGTGCCATATCCTCATTGGTTATACCCAAGTCCTGCCTCTCCCATCTCCTCATTGGTTTATAGAAGGAGGTAACCACGTGCCATATCCTCATTGGTTGTACCCATGTGGGTGATCGAAAGATGAACTGTGTTGCCGGTCGGTGTAGTAATACTAAGAACGCTTAGATATATACCACCGTTCACCATATAATTTAAAAAATAAAAAAGCCTGGAAGGAGGAGAGATGACTAGAAACGATTCGAATTACCGTTTTATGTGTGGATTAATTGGCGGAGTAGAGGAGATTGTGCATTTCAGGTAAAATAACGTCTCAATGTTTATATCCCAGGACAAATTAGCTAGCAACAGCAAGCTAACTAGCTAAATTGCCATACATGTTTAATGCTTGTCAACCTGTCCCCAAATTAATGTCATTGCTTCATATTTTGTCTTGCTATTTTAACCTGTGTGTCGTGATCGCGTTTGGTGTAGGGGGACAAAATAAATGTATGCACAAGATGGCGCACGATGACAGTTTGGGTTCCGTGTAAGAGTGTAGTTATCCTCCTAGTTAGAGTTTACCCCCAGGTCACCCCACTGTGGGACAGATGGATAGAGTTTACCCCCAGGTCACCCCACTGTGGGACAGATGGATAGAGTTTACCCCCAGGTCACCCCACTGTGGGACAGATGGATAGAGTTTACCCCCAGGTCACCCCACTGTGGGACAGATGGATAGAGTTTACCCCCAGGTCACTTTATTATTGACCTAATGTTGTCTTATTGTTGTCTTATTGTTGACCTAATGTTGTCTTATTGTTGACCTAATGTTGTCTTATTGTTGACCTAATGTTGTCTTATTGTTGACCTAATGTTGTCTTATTGTTGACCTAATGTTGTCTTATTGTTGACCTAATGTTGTCTTATTGTTGACCTAATGTTGTCTTATTGTTGACCTATTGTTGTCTTATTGTTGACCTAATGTTGTCTTATTGTTGACCTAATGTTGTCTTATTGTTGACCTAATGTTGTCTTATTGTTGACCTAATGTTGTCTTATTGTTGTCTTATTGTTGACCTTGTCACGGATGTCGTCTGGAGAGGAGGACTAAGATGCGCAAGGTAAGGTGTTCGTCATTATAATGGAACAAACTAAACACTACCAAACAACAACGTGACGCTAATGAAACACTGCTAACAAGCAACATAACATAGACAATCACCCACAAACCACCATGACAAAACAGGCTACCCAAATATGGTTCCCAATCAGAGATAATGACTAGCACCTGTCTCTGATTGAGAGCCATATCAGGCCAAACACAGAAACAGACAAACTAGACACACAACATAGAATGCCCACTCAGATCACACCCTGACCAAAGAAAACATAGAAACAAACAAAGCAAGCTATGGTCAGGGCGTGACAGAACCCCTCCCCCAAGGTGCGGACTCCGGCCGCAAACCTGAACCTATAGGGGAGTGTCTGTGTGGGCATCTGTCCGCGGTGGCGGCTCTGGCGCAGGACGTGGACCCTACTCCACCATAGTCTTAGTCCGCTTCTGTGGCCTCCTAGGAACGGCGACCCTCGACGCCAACCTAGGACTGGCAACCCTACTAAAGGTTCCCACTGGACTGAAGGGCAGCTCAGGACTGAGGGGTAGCTCAGGACTGAAGGGTAGCTCAGGACTGAAGGGCAGCTCAGGACTGGCTGATGGCTCTGTCGGCCCCTGGCTGGCTGGTGGCTCTGGCAGCCCCTGGCTGGCTGGCGGCTCTGGCAGCCCCTGGCTGGCTGGAGGCTCTGGCAGCTCCTGGCTGGCTGGTGGCTCTGGCAGCTCCTGCATGGCTGGCGGCTCTGGCAGCTCCTGGCTGGCTGGTGGCTCTGGCAGCTCCTGCATGGCTGGCGGCTCTGGCAGCTCCTGGCTGGCTGGAGGCTCTGGCAGCTCCTGGCTGGCTGTTGGCTCTGGCAGCTCCTGCATGGCTGGCGGCTCTGGCAGCTCCTGGCTGGCTGGCGGCTCTGGCAGCTCCTGGCTGGCTGGCGGCTCTGGCAGCTCCTGGCTGGCTGGCGGCTCTGGCAGCTCCTGGCTGGCTGGCTGCTCTGGCAGCTCCTGGCTGACTGATGGCTCAGGACAGACTGGTGGCTCTAACAGCTCAGGACAGACGGGAGACCCTAGCATCTCTGGGCAGACGGGAGACCCTAGCAGCTCTGGGTAGACGGGAGACTAGCAGCTCTGGGCAGACGGGAGGCTCTAGCAGCTCTGGGAAGACGGGAGACTCTAGCAGCTCTGGGAAGACGGGAGGCTCTAGCAGCTCTGGTCAGACGGGAGGCTCTGGTGGCTCAGGACAGGAGGAAGGCTCTAGCAGCTCTGGTCAGAGGGGAGGCTCTGGTGGCTCAGGACAGGAGGAAGGCTCTAGCAGCTCTGGTCAGACGGGAGGCTCTGGTGGCTCAGGACAGGAGGAAGGCTCTGGCAGCACTGGAGAGGAGGAAGCACCTGTAGGCAGAAGACGGCGAGACAGCCTGGTGTGGGGGGGCTGCCATCGGAGGGCTGGTGTGTGGAGGTGGCACTGGATAAACCGGACCGTGCAGGCGCACTGGAGCTCTTGAGCACCGAGCCTGCCCAACCTTACCTGGTTACATGTCCAGTCCTCCTTGCGCTGCTCTTGCTGCCGCTGCCTGTCGCCGCTTGGTCCTGTTCGTTTAATAGATGACGAAAAACACGAAATAAACTGTACAAAAACAATAAACAAATAAGGACCGTGACGCTATCATAAGGACTGTGCCGACACAAGCAACTAACATAGACAATCACCCACCAACAAACAGTGAAACCCAGGCTTCCTAAGTATGATTCTCAATCAGAGACAACTAATGACACCTGCCTCTGATTGAGAACCATACTAGGCCGAAACATAGAAATCCCCCAAATCATAGAAAAACAAACATAGACTGCCCACCCCAACTCACCCCCTGACCATACTAAATAATGACAGAAACAACAGAAATAAAGGTCAGAACGTGACACGTTATGTAAAAAAATGATAATTTGATTAGTAAATGACCTTGACTGCGGGTGCCTGGTATTTTGTTCCATCACTCAACTGCTATGAATGAAAGATTCCCATTCTGCAGTTTCCTGGGGGTCCGGTGTGGAGAAAAAACAATTTACCATGAGATAATTAGTTTGTAGAGTACACTATAGAGCTGCTAGATTATCTGTGAAATCACTTTTATTAGGGAAGACGGGGGTATATATATATTTGCCCGTCACGCTAACATGCAAATGTATGGCAGCCGTTGTTCAAAGAATGAAGAAAAAACAATCTGCCGTCAATCTGTTCTTTACGCTCCATCTATTTGTCCTACCATATGAACACACAATGCACACGCAATGCACACACAATGCACACACAATGCACACACAATGCACACACAATGCACACACAATGCACACACAATGCACACACAATACACACACAATGCACACACAATGCACACACAATGCACACACAATGCACACACAATGCACACACAATACACACACAATGCACACACAATGCACACACAATGGACACACAATGCACACACAATGCACACACAATGCACACACAATGCACACACAATGCACACACAATACACACACAATACACACATAATACACACACAATACACACACAATGCACACACAATGCACACACAATGCACACACAATGCACACACAATACACACACAATACACACACAATGCACACACAATGCACACACAATACACAGACAATACACACACAATACACACACAATACACACACAATACACACACAATGCACACACAATACACACACAATGCCACACAATGCACACACAATGCCACACAATGCACACACAATGCACACACAATACACAGACAATACACACACAATGCACACACAATGCACACACAATGCACACACAATGCACACACAATGCACACACAATGCACACACAATGCACACACAATGCACACACAATGCACACACAATACACACACAATGCACACACAATGCACACACAATGCACACACAATACACACACAATGCACACAATGCACACACAATGCACACACAATGCACACACAATACACACACAATGCACACACAATGCACACACAATGCACACACAATACACACACAATACACACACAATACACACACAATGCACACACAATACACACACAATACACACACAATACACACACAATACACATGCATTCATCTTTCGTGTGCTCTCATCTCTCTTCTCGCTCTCTCTCTCGCTCTCTCTCTCTCTCTCTCTCTCTCTCTCTCTCTCTCTATTTCTCTCTCTGTCTCTCTCTCTCTCTGTTCTCTCTCTCTGTCTCTCTCTCTCTGTCTCTCTCTCTCTCTCTCTCTCTCTCTCTCTCTCTCTCTCTCTCTCTCTCTCTCTCTCTCTCTCTCTCTCTCTCTCTCTCTGTGTGTCTACAATGTCTCATCACAGAAGGCTGGAGAAATAATATAGACATTCATTTTGAAGTGCCCCCGTGTGTATGCTAGGGCAGGAGGACAGGGAGTGGAACATGAATGCTGAAACTAAACATCTTAGTTATTATTCTGGCCCAGCATCGAGCTGGGAATTATTTAAATAGTGATGTCTGAACAAGTAAGAAATACCTTTCTAGAGAAGTAGCTACGGCTGGGTCAGGGCTGGAATGAATTGTTTGTAGGATACTTGTAGATATTAGTTATTATATCCTAGTCCTGAGAGCGTAGGAGTCTCTGATTAGACACTGTGTGTCAACTGTAGAGTGGACACAACCAACACTGATCCTACAACCTACACTGATCCTACAACCTACACTGATCCTACAACCTACACTGATCCTACAACCTACACTGATCCTACAACCTACACTGATCCTACAACCTACACTGATCCTACAACCTACACGGACCCTACAACCTACACTGACCCTACAACCTACACTGATCCTACAACCTACACTGATCCTACAACCTACACTGATCCTACAACCTACACTGACCCTACAACCTACACTGATCCTACAACCTACACTGACCCTACAACCTACACTGATCCTACAACCTACACTGATCCTACAACCTACACTGATCCTACAACCTACACTGACCCTACAACCTACACGGACCCTACAACCTACACTGATCCTACAACCTACACTGATCCTACAACCTACACTGATCCTACAACCTACACTGACCCTACAACCTACACGGACCCTACAACCTACACTGATCCTACAGCCTACACGGACCCTACAACCTACACTGACCCTACACTGACCCTACAACCTACACTGACCCTACACTGACCCTACAACCTATACTGACCCTACAACCTACACTGACCCTACACTGACCCTACAAGCTACACTGACCCTACAACCTACACTGACCCTACACTGACCCTACAACCGACACTGACCTTACAACCTACACTGACCCTACAACCTACACTGACCCTACACTGACCCTACAACCTACACTGACCCAACAACCTACACTGACCCTACAACCTACACTGACCCTACAACCTAACTAACACTACAGAGCCCTAACTAACATGACAGAGAGCCCTAACTGACCCACTGACCCTACACTGACCCTACAACCTACACTGACCCAACAACCTACACTGACCCTACAACCTACACTGACCCTACAACCTATACTGACCCTACAACCTAACTAACACTACAGAGCCCTAACTAACATGACAGAGAGTCCTAACTAACACTAGAGAGACTAGAGAGCCCTAACTAACACTAGAGAGACTAGAGACCCTAACTAACACTAGAGAGACTAGAGAGCCCTAACTAACACTAGAGAGACTAGAGACCCTAACTAACACTAGAGAGACTAGAGAGCCCTAACTAACACTAGAGAGACTAGAGACCTAACTAACACTAGAGAGACTAGAGAGCCCTAACTAACACTAGAGAGACTAGAGAGCCTAACTAACACTAGAGAGACTAGAGAGCCCTAACTAACACTACAGAGCCTAACTAACTAACATTAGAGAGACTAGAGAGCCCTAACTAACACTAGAGAGACGACAGAGCCCTAACTAACACTAGAGAGACGACAGAGCCCTAACTAACACTAGAGACGACAGAGCCTAACTAACACTAGAGAGACGACAGAGCCTAACTAACACTAGAGAGACGACAGAGCCCTAACTAACACTAGAGAGACGACAGAGCCTAACTAACACTAGAGAGACGACAGAGCCCTAACTAACACTAGAGAGACGACAGAGCCCTAACTAACACTAGAGAGACGACAGAGCCCTAACTAACACTAGAGAGACGACAGAGCCCTAACTAACACTAGAGAGACGACAGAGCCCTAACTAACACACAGTGGAGAGAGACGACAGAGCCCTAACTAACACTAGAGAGACGACAGAGCCCTAACTAACACTAGAGAGCCCTAACTAACACTAGAGAGACTAGAGAGCCCTAACTAACACTAGAGAGACGACAGAGCCTAACTAACACTACAGAGCCCTAACTAACACTAGAGAGACTAGAGAGCCCTAACTAACACTAGAGAGACGACAGAGCCCTAACTAACACTACAGAGCCCTAACTAACACTACAGAGCCCTAACTAACACTAGAGAGACGACAGAGCCCTAACTAACACGACAGAGAGCACTAACTTCATGTAGGATTTAATTTCTGAGCTAATAATTGACTCTCTTTGTTGGCTTGCGGAGGATCAGTGTTGAATGGGAAGGATTAGCCGGGAGATTTCCTTCACGACTCTACAGGGCGCCTCTCGGCGTGCCTGCAACGCCAGCATATGGAAGTCCATAGAGGTCAGGGTTAGATACAAGGTGCTGATTAACTAGCTGATGACGAATGAAATCGCTCTCCTGTAGATTTGAGTATATTTTGTTAAACTTTCAATTATGATAATCCCCCAAAAATGTGTACCATTACATTCATGCTCAATCGGTTGACATTTTCAAAGAGCTAACTGAAAATAGTCCAGTCAATCTCCGGCTTGGAAGCTTTAACGTGGCAGATCAATCTGTCTTATCTAGAACCGCTATACGGCGGCCATTTTGGAGATGACTGGAGTTTTAATGCAGAGAGGAAGCATTGAAGTAGATGTTTTCTCTTATTCTCATATGAGCACGTCAACATCATTCTTCACTTCCATAGGAGAAATGTCAGATTTATTCACTTCTCATTCTCTGGCTTTCAGAAGATAACTAAGAGGATAACTAAGAGGATAACTAAGATGATAACTACAAGGATAACTAAGAAGATAACTAAGAAGATAACTAAGAGGATAACTACAAGGATAACTAAGAAGATAACTAAGAAGATAACTAAGCTGATAACTACAAGGATAACTAAGAAGATAACTAAGATGATAACTAAGAGGATAACTAAGAGGATAACTACGAGGATAACTAAGAGGATAAAAGATGATAACTAAGAGGGTAACTAAGATGATAACTACAAGGATAACTAAGAGGATAACTAAGAGGATAACTAAGAGGATAACTAAGAGGATAACTACAAGGATAACTAAGAGGATAACTAAGAGGATAACTAAGAGGATAACTAAGAGGATAACTACAAGGATAACTAAGATGATAACTACAAGGATAACTAAGAGGATAACTAAGATGATAACTACAAGGATAACTAAGAAGATAACTAAGAGGATAACTAAGATGATAACTAAGAGGATAACTAAGATGATAACTACAAGGATAACTACGAAGATAACTAAGAAGATAACTAAGAGGATAACTAGAGGGATAACAAGATGATAACTACAAGGATAACTAAGAAGATAACTAGAGGATAACTAAGAGGATAACTAAGAGGATAACTAAGAGGATAACTACAAGGATAACTAGAAGATAACTAAGAGGATAACTAAGATGATAACTACAAGGATAACTAAGAAGATAACTAAGAGGATAACTAAGATGATAACTAAGAGGATAACTAAGAGGATAACTAAGATGATAACTACAAGGATAACTAAGAAGATAACTAGGAGGATAACTAAGATGATAACTAAGATGATAACTACAAGGATAACTAGAGAATAACTAAGATGATAACTACAAGGATAACTACAAGGATAACTAAGAAGATAACTAAGAGGATAACTAAGAGGATAACTAAGAGGATAACTAAGAAGATAACTAAGAAGATAACTAAGAAGGTAACTAAGAGGATAACTAAGAAGATAACTAAGAGGATAACTAAGAAGATCTAAACAAATCAAATAGAGCAAGGTGGTGATGTCTGTGTGCTGCCTGTCTGTGTGCTGCCTGTCTGTGTGTGAGATGATGATGTGTGTGCTGCCTGTCTGTGTGTGAGATGATGATGTGTGTGTGCTGCCTGTCTGTGTGTCTGTGTGTATTCTGGATGACCAGGAGGACCCACTGTCCGTCTTCCTCTCAAAACCCTTACTCCCTTCATCCTCAAACGTCAAAAGCAATCAGAGGATCTGCCATCCAGCGTGCAAACCCTCCTCCGGTCATCGTGTCCTGTCTGCCTGGCTCTGAGTCTGAGCAGTGATTAAAACCCCTAATCTTCTCTCCCATCCAGGAAAAACATTTCCATGCTCAATCACCAGGGCAGGTACAAGCTTTTGGGACGGACAACAGGGCCACCATGGCCGGCGTCCAGTGTAAGGATCTGTCAGAGAAGTTGGCACAAGCCCAAATAATACACAATAGATTTTGTAGTGTTAAAATCAACACTTAAAGAAATACCTTTTAACACAGAGTACATATGGTCCCACTCTAAAGAGTGTAAAAATTACCGTGATTAAAATGTTATTATGGGTGTTACTGTAACACTTTGTAGTTAAAAAAATAGACACTGCATTACACTTGCCAGTGTTACTGGTATGTAACACAAATCATAATTAGCATATTTCCCCATTGTGCCTTTTCTTTTCGATTGAATTGTAGAGTTTACCACCCATTACTGTATTAGTGACAGAGACATGGCGAATGTTATCATTAAAATGTACTTTATGATAGTACATGACATATGTCATAAGGCCTTACTTTGAGGGCCTAGTTTAACCTTAACACAGTGGTGTTAGGAAACTCCTGGTTTACAGGCCGCATCAGACCTGCAAGTCACATTATG